>NW_007729065.1:308220-334339 GCF_000696425.1 Galeopterus variegatus | reverse complement strand
CAAAGGGCAGTAAAGCTGTGGTAGTCAGTCTCTTCCTATCAGCCTTGCTCCTTTATGGTTTTGTTCCTGAGAACACAACCCAGTAACCCACCTGAACACAAATCTCCATCTCAGAGTCTGTTTCCTGGGGAACTCAACCATGACACGTGATTGATGATGTTTTAACTTTAAAAGACTTATCCAATTTTTCTTCCCCCAACTTCATCTTCCATTGGTTGCCCAGATTCTGTGTAGCACTGAACTGTGCAGGGACTTGCTCTTGGACAATAAAAACTTTTCTCCTTAGTGCTTAATCTTTGATCTCTGTGATGGTTAATTTTATGTGTCAACTTGACAGGGCTAAGGGATACTCAAATAGCTGGTGTCAAATCAAACAAAAAATTTTTGGCCTCCAAAAGCCTCCGTACTCACTCGAGCTCTTACTATGAACTGCAACCTGAAACTCGGCACATAAGCATATGGGCAAATTGAAAACCTAACTTAGAAATGACCTTCTGTGCTTATGGCTGAATCTCAGCCAATTGCAGGCAGTCAACTGTACCTCATTTCCTTTTTCTATACCGTCACTTCCTTTCTCCTGTCTATAAATCTAACTGACCATGCGTTTTTTGGTGTAGTCCTTCTGAATCTGTGCCTACTCTAAAGAGTGCCTGATTTGCAAATCATTTTGTTTTTTGGGTTTTTTTCTTGCTCATATTCAACTTTGTTAAATTTGATTTCCCTCAGTTTATTCTTTTAACAGATTGGTGTCTGTTTAACAGAGAAGTGGGATCTAAAGTAAAACTCCAGCAACCTCCAGGAACATCAGGTGATCAGTTGAGGTCCCTGTGGAGCAAATTATGCTCACTACTCTTTTGTTTGCAACTGGAGGTCACGGGTGAGTTTTCTCTTGGATTCAGAGTTCCACTAATGTTGTGTTCTGAGCACTCCAAGTTTATTTGAGCAATATTTAGACTGGGCCATGTCCAGGGTTAGATTGGATTTGATAATTTAACTGGATTGGATTCAGTTAGAGGTCTCGGACCTTGGGTAATTACCTTTTAGATAAGGGATTCATTTCAGTACAAGCAGTCGGGATTCTATCTTCTGGGACTCCAGCTAAATTCATGTATAAAGATTGTGGGCCTAACACATGTGCATTTTTTAAAAAATGGGTTAACCTTACTANTACTTAAATTACAGGATTCAATGGAGTGTACTGAATGGGACTAAATTAAGTATTCTCTCCCCTCTGCTACCAAGTAATGAGGGGGCTTCTTAAGATGATTCAATGAATTACAAAAACACAGAAGCTGTCATTTCTTTGTATATTTGAACATGAATGTAAATTTACAATCTGAGAAATTTATAAAAGCATCTTGTCAACTGTGAAGTATTTAGTGTGAGAAGTGTAGGAGTGTGGGGTATATAGGAAAGCCCCAAAAGTGTCAGACAATGGGAACCCAGAACACATATTTAGAAGTTACTACGAGGCAGTAATTAGGTAAAACTACTAATAAGTATATTAGACTTCACTGCCTGGGAAGATAATGAAACTAAAGAGAAAATATCTCAGGAAATTAACAGTCACATCACATATTATATATTACATTAATTATATGATGTGCTTAGGGCTATTCTTTCAGAAGCAAAACTGATTTACAGGCACCTCCTCAATTCAATGAGTCTTTCTAGATCACCTTGACACTGTGTGACATAAAATCTCCCAGCATTTCCACACAGTAGGAAAGAAGAGATGTGCCAAATGTATGGCTCTCATCCTCATTTAGTAATGGAGCCATGGGTCAAAGGGCAGTAAAGCTGTGGTAGTCAGTCTCTTCCTATCAGCCTTGCTCCTTTATGGTTTNAGGGATACTCAAATAGCTGGTGTCAAATCAAACAAAAAATTTTTGGCCTCCAAAAGCCTCCGTACTCACTCGAGCTCTTACTATGAACTGCAACCTGAAACTCGGCACATAAGCATATGGGCAAATTGAAAACCTAACTTAGAAATGACCTTCTGTGCTTATGGCTGAATCTCAGCCAATTGCAGGCAGTCAACTGTACCTCATTTCCTTTTTCTATACCGTCACTTCCTTTCTCCTGTCTATAAATCTAACTGACCATGCGTTTTTTGGTGTAGTCCTTCTGAATCTGTGCCTACTCTAAAGAGTGCCTGATTTGCAAATCATTTTGTTTTTTGGGTTTTTTTCTTGCTCATATTCAACTTTGTTAAATTTGATTTCCCTCAGTTTATTCTTTTAACAGATTGGTGTCTGTTTAACAGAGAAGTGGGATCTAAAGTAAAACTCCAGCAACCTCCAGGAACATCAGGTGATCAGTTGAGGTCCCTGTGGAGCAAATTATGCTCACTACTCTTTTGTTTGCAACTGGAGGTCACGGGTGAGTTTTCTCTTGGATTCAGAGTTCCACTAATGTTGTGTTCTGAGCACTCCAAGTTTATTTGAGCAATATTTAGACTGGGCCATGTCCAGGGTTAGATTGGATTTGATAATTTAACTGGATTGGATTCAGTTAGAGGTCTCGGACCTTGGGTAATTACCTTTTAGATAAGGGATTCATTTCAGTACAAGCAGTCGGGATTCTATCTTCTGGGACTCCAGCTAAATTCAAGGGATACTCAAATAGCTGGTGTCAAATCAAACAAAAAATTTTTGGCCTCCAAAAGCCTCCATACTCACTCGAGCTCTTACTATGAACTGCAACCTGAAACTCGGCACATAAGCATATGGGCAAATTGAAAACCTAACTTAGAAATGAGCTTCTGTGCTTATAGCTGAATCTCAGCCAATTGTAGGCAGTCAACTGTACCTCACTTCCTTTTTCTATACTGTTACTTCCTTTTTCCTGTCTATAAATCTAACTGACCATGCATTTTTTGGTATAGTCCTTCTGAATCTGTGCCTACTCTAAAGAGTGTCTGATTTGCAAATCATTTTGTTTTTTGGTTTTTTTCTTGCTCATATTCAACTTTGTTAAATTTGATTTCCCTCAGTTTATTCTTTTAACAGATTGGTGTCTGTTTAACAGAGAAGTGGGATCTAAAGTAAAACTCCAGCAACCTCCAGGAACATCAGGTGATCAGTTGAGGTCCCTGTGGAGCAAATTATGCTCACTACTCTTTTGTTTGCAACTGGAGGTCACGGGTGAGTTTTCTCTTGGATTCAGAGCTCCACTAATGTTGTGTTCTGAGCACTCCAAGTTTATTTGAGCAATATTTAGACTGGGCCTTGTCCAGGGTCAGATTGGACTTGATAATTTAACTGGATTGGATTCAGTTAGAGGTCTCAGACCTTGGGTAATTACCTTTTAGATAAGGGATTCATTTCTTTTTTTTTTTTTTGTCTTTTCTCGTGACCGGCAACGGATCGCAACACTCAGTGTCGCGCCGATACCGGACCGGGACCGGCCACGGGATCGCAACCCTCGGTGTTGCTCCCGCCCCTCGCTCAGCCAGTGAGCGGCCGGTCTGTATGTGGGATCCGAACCCTCGGCGGGAGCGCCACCGCACTTCCCAAGCAGCGCACTATAGCAGTGCGCCACCGGGCCGGCCCCAAGGGATTCATTTCAATCCAAGCAGGCGGGATTCTATCTTCTGGGACTCCAGCTCACTTTATGTATAAAGATTGTGGGCCTAACACATGTGCATTTTTTAAAAAATGGGTTAACCTTACTAGAGATAGCTTGGAATTAAGATGGTCACAATGGGGGAATTTTAATTTGGACAAAATTGTCTATTTGCAAGGTATATTAGAAAAAAGGGAATCAAAAACTCCACAAAAGCAATGGAATGTATTCTTTAATTGGCATGCAGAGGCATGTAACAGAGGAAATGAGTCAAAAATTGCCTCCTTAAAAGATTCTCTGCAAAAAGCAAATGAAAATCGTAAGCAACACACTAAGGACAAGATGAAAGAGAACTGTACTTTAAACTAATCCTAATGTTCCTTCTCTTTATCTGTCTCTACCTACATACTCTGAATCCACTAAACTTTTTGATAAATTACCCTTTCATCCTGAGGATGATGAAAAAGAAGAGGTTAGAGAGATGCCATGCCTTCCTGCTATAAGCACCTTTACTCAGTGGTCTAAAACTGAACATAGAGTCAATACAAAAGATTTCCCTAACCCAAGGGAAAATCCTCAACAACTTTACTAGGAGTTTAGAATCCTGATAGGTACTTACAATTCAGGACTCTCTGACCTTTACCAGTTTATTCACAGAATATTGGGTCCTGGGAAGCTCATAAATGGATGGCAGCAACAGGTGGGACAACCCTGAGGAGGATATTGAAGACCCTCCAAGCCTCCTCATGAGAAAAGTTAAAAGGAGCTAGAAGAATTGCTAAATTCTTTTGATTCAAATCTCTTTAGATTAAATCTCTTCAGATTCAATTCCTAATATTTTTCCACCAAAAAATTGATTGGTCCATCATACAATCTTGCAAACAAACAAACAATCAAAAGATGAAACAGTTTCGGATTACACGACGTGCTTAGAAACACTGTGAAACATTCTGGGCTCAAAGCAGAGCACGGAGTATTTACTGTGGACTGAAACAGAACTAACTGTGCTATTTATAAATAGACTTCCTCCTGAACTTAGTAGCTTGATTAAAAAGCATAAACTGGGATAGGAAGTTACAGATATGACTGAATTTGGTGGCCTTAGCTGAACATTTTAAGGGGGCTCCAGAGAAAGAAAAAAACCCAGAAAGCTAACAAGCTTATGTCTCTCCAATTACAACAGTTACAGGAGTTGAGACGGCCTTAGCTGAACATTTTAAGGGGGCTCCAGAGAAAGAAAAAAACCCAGAAAGCTAACAAGTTTATGTCTCTCCAATTACAACAGTTACAGGAGTTGAGACCAAAAGGACCTCCTCATGCTTATTTTAAACCACAAGCAAGAGGTCTTAGAATGAGAAATTCTTTGCCCTGAGATGTGTGCCTTTTTTGCAAATGGCCAGGACACCAGAAGCATGGTTGCTTCCTTTTACATTAGTCCACCAGTAAGTCTCCTCCCTTTAGGTCAAACTATTTCCTCACTAGCAGCAGCCAAAGAGATTTTATTCCTCCTGATGATAATCAACATTGATGAAGCTCTGAAGGATCCTCTGGTAAATTGCTCACCATAATACCTTTAAATAGACGTGGAGAAACGAGAGTTGAAATTAATGGGGAATGTTGTACAATACGGGTGGACACCACAGCCACTCCATCTACCATAAACCCCACTTTAGTAAACCAACAAATCCCTCAGAGTAAAAAGGTCTCTTCTGTGGTGGGAGTTTCAAATCAAGTTCAAGAGGTTCCCACATCTGAACCCATCTAATTGACTTTGGGGCCACTTTCAGAAAAACATACCTTCTTACTATGTGATACTGCTCTGGTAAACCTGCTAGGGCAAGACTTACTTTCAAAACTGAAAGGGCATATAAAATTCTCCCCAGAGGGAGAAATAACCTTAGGGTTTCCTGACTCTGCTGAACCAGAACTGTTATGCTCTCTACAGGCAGAAATGGATAAGATCAAAACTCAGGCCTGTAATACCCCTGACCTTTCTAAAATACCAGAATGCTTATGGTCTTCTTCCTCAACTGATAGGGGAGGGATTAAAAATGTGGAACCTCAAAAGGTCCAAACAGATCATTCTAAACCTTTGCCTAAATTATCCCAATATCCACTAAAATCTGAAGCAATTCAATGGCTCTTGCCAATTAGAAAAGATTTAATTAAACATGAACTCATAATTCCATGTACCAGTCCTTGTAACATTACAATCCCACCAGTAAATAAATCAAAGGGTCAAGGTTGGAGATTTATTCAAGATTTCTGAGCAATTAATAAAACTGTGATATCAAGGTTTCCTGTGGCCCCATATCCTAATAATTTCTTATCTAATGTGCTGTTGATGCAAAACGGTTTACAGTAACAGACCTCTGCCCAGCTTTCCTTAGCATTCTAGTTCATAAAGAGAGTCAATATTTGCCTTTACTTAGAAAAATCAGCGGTACACCTGGACCATAATGTCACAAAGATTTTCTGAAGACCCTTGGTATTTTTCCCAGGCATTGCATCAGGACTTAATAGCCCTAGAGTTTCCTCCAAATTCCACTCTCACTCAGTATGGAGATGACTTGTGCTCTCCCACTAAAAACTGTTCTGGAGTTGACTCAATTTATCTTTTACAGCAGCTACAAGGTCATAAGGCTACAAGGGAAAAACCTCAGTTCTCAAGACAAAAAGCCCACGGTTTGGGACATGAGTTCACGGCTGAAGGGATTTCTCTGTCAACTGAGAGAATAAAAACTGTTTGAAGTTTTCCTAGGTCATCAACCAAAAGACAATTAAGAGGTTTTCTCAGACTTGCAGGATATTGCAGATCCTGGGTCCCAAATTTTTCTTTAATGGCCTTTCTATACATGAACTCACTCGAACTGCAAGAACAGAGCCTTTACCTTAGGAGGATAGTCATGAGCAGGATTTTAACCAGGTGAAATTGGCTTTACAAGAGCTCCCAGCTTTAGGATGTCCAAATTACTCAAGTCTTTTACTTGTTTGTTCATGAATGTAACAACCAGGCATTAGGCGTTCTTACCCAAGAACATGGGGGGAAACATAGGGCCATTGCATATCACAGCTTGAAATTAGACCCAGTAGCCAAGGCATATCCTAATTGTCTTAAAGCAGTAGCAGCAGCAGCCATGTTGGTAGAAGCTCCATCTGAGCTGATTTTAGGGAATAAACTTCATTTGCAAGTCCTGCATGCTATAGGAAATCTATGAAATTCCAACCAAACAACATTTTACAGCAAATAGACTAACCTATTATGAAATTCTTCTCCTATCTCTTTCTAATCTTCATCTAAAATGCTGCAACTTAATCCTGCTACTCTATTACCTCTGACCGATGATGTGAGGACCACAATTGTGTTAGTATCAGAAACAGTGGCCGAGAGTTTGGATATGTCGCCCCCCCTCTCTTTCTAATCTTCATCTAAAATGCTGCAACTTAATCCTGCTACTCTATTACCTCTGACCTATGATGTGAGGACCACAATTGTGTTAGTATCAGAAACAGTGGCCGAGAGTTTGGATATGTCGCCCCCCCACCAACTCATGTCAAAATCTGATCAACTTGGCAGTGTTTGGGTCATGGTGGGGGGGTAGATCCTTCATGAATGGATTAATGCCCTCCCTGGGGGATGGGTAATGAGTGAGTTCTCACTCCATTAGCTCCCGTGAGAGCTGATTGTTTAAAGGAGCCTGACACCTTCCCCTTCTCTCTCTCTTGCTTCCTCTCACCATGTAATCTCACACCTGCTGCTTAATAAATTACCTAGTCTCAGGTATTTTGTTGTAGCAACACAAAAATGGACTAATACATGGCCACTTGTATTGATTTACAAGATACTCCATTGGATAATCCTGAGTTAATAATCCATCAGTTTTTGCTGATGGATCCTACGACAAAAACTCAGAAGGAAAATATCAGGCAGCGTATGCTGTTACTACCCAAGATGAGTTAATAGAGAGGGGAACTCTTCCTCAATTTCAGTCAGCTCAAGCTGTGGAGCTTTTTGCTTTCCCTTGAGTTTGTCGAACTCATAATCCTGGGAAGATAGTAAAAACTTAAAGTGGTGTATTTCCACCACCTGTTGGACCATTTGAACATTTACAGATGGACTTCATTAAACTGCTACCCTTGATGGGATTTCAATATGTTCTCATAATAGTTTTCATGTTTTCTAGCTAGGTAGAGTCTTCCCCATGCAGAAAAGTTGATGCCATAACAGTAGCTAAGAAATATTAGAAAATATGTTTCCTGTGTGGGACATTCCTGGAGAAATCTCCAGTGATAGGGGAACTCATTTTACTGTGCAAATTATAAAACAGTTCAATAAGGTGTTATGAACATGATGACACTACCATTGTCCCTGTCACCCTTAGTTTTCTGGAAAGGTTGAAAGAACAAATGGCATCTTAAAACTAAAATTGGCTGTTAGCTTAGTCGATTGTGTTGCCTTGGCCAAAGTTACTACCATTGGCTTTAATGGCAATCAGATCCATTCACACTGGAAAACACAAGTTGATCCCTTATAAAATAGTCACTGGAAGACCTATGCTCCTAATAATAGAACCTCATGGATCTCCTGCTCTCCTAAACTCTGATATGACTACAGACTGCAAGGCTTTAATGCATTATGCCAAAGTGTATTTTCAACAGGTAAAGGGAGCTTTTCATGGCCCACCAACTGAGGACCACCAGGTTCTTCATAGTTTAGAACCCAGAGACTAGATCTTTAGAAACATCAGAGAAAGACCACCCTTGAATCTCATTGGAAGGGACTGCACCAAGTTCTTCTTACCACCCACACTGCAGTGAAGCTTCAGGGCCTTAAAACTTAGGTCCACCAGGTTCTTCATAGTTTAGAACCCAGAGACTAGATCTTTAGAAACATCAGAGAAAGACCGCCCTTGAATCTCATTGTTAGGGACTGCACCAAGTTCTTCTTACCACCCACACTGCAGTGAAGCTTCAGGGCCTTAAAACTTAGGTCCACATCTCACAACTCAAAAGTACCCCTCCAGACTCTTGAAACTGTACACCTGTTGGAAACTTAAGGCTGACCAGGGAAATTTTTCCTGCAAAGCAGACAGCATAATAGAAGTCTATGGCTTTCCCAGGAACACAGATCAAGCTTTCTCTGCTATTATGAAAACAAAGATGACTTTTTTCTTTTTTCTTATTTCCTGTTGTCCTAATCCTTTCCTTTTCTCCACAGGAAAACCCATGAGACCATAATCAATGGATGGCTTTAGCTCAAGCTTATGCTTTAGCACTAACCAGAGCAATTGTTGAGTTTGTGCCCTCATACCAAAAAGTGAGGAAACAATTCCACTGCTACCAATACCTCTCCCATGTTCCCAATGAGAGTTACCCTGAAACTCTAAAGGAAGAGCGGAAAACTATCCTTGATATTCTAAACATCATTGCTACTTGTTTTCCTGCCCTCACTAGAAATAAAACTGACTTTTCCAATTAATAATCTGGTTGTTAAAAAATATGGAAAACCTATCTATGTGATGCCAGTGAAATCAAGAGTTTGACCAAAAAGGGGGAATTGTTAAATCAAATGAAAAAATTTTGGCCTCTGAAAGCCTCCATGCTCAGCTTTTATGTACAAATCACAACCTCAGTTAGGACATAAGCACATGGGCAAATTGAAAACCTAACTTAAAGTGTGCTTCTGTGACAACAGCTGAATCTCAGCAAACTGCAGGCAGTCAACTGTTCTGTACCTCCCTTCCTTTTTCTGTACTGTCACTTCCCTTCTGTCCATAAATCTAACCTACCGTGCATTTTTGGTGTAGTCCCTCTTAAACTGTGCTTTGTTTTTTTCATTTCTTTTCTTGCTCAAATTAAACTTAGTTCAATTCAATTTGCCTCAATTTATTCTCTACACACTGGTAAAACATAATTTCTGGGTGTGTTTATGAGGGTGTTTCCAGAAGAGATTAGCATTTAAATCTGTAGACTGAGTATAGAAGATCTGCCCTCACCTACAGGCATGGGGAGGGGAATAATCCAATTCTTCGAGGGCCCAGAAAGAACAAAAAGGCAGAGGAAGGGCAAATTCACTCTCTCCTTGAGCTGGGACATCCATCTGCTCCTGTCCTTGGACATCAGAGCTCCTGTTGTGGGGGCCTTCGGATTCGGGGATTTATATCAGACCGTGGAGTTCTGACGTGGGTTCTCAGGTCTACGCCTCTTCAGACAGGGAATTTCACCGTCAGCCCCTCCAACTCTCAGACCTTTGGACTCACTGAATTCACCACCAGCTTTCCTGGTTCTCTAGTGCACAGACAGAGTATGGTGAGACTTCTCAGCCTCCATAATCATGTGAGCTAATTCTCATAATAAATTCCCCTTACGTATCTATATAACAGAAACCAACCCTAATGGTTCTGCTTTTCTGAAGAACCCTAAGACAATTTCTTAATTTTTATTTTGCTTTCCACATGCTTCAGGAAGATAGAATAAAGAACCTAACCCATCTATATCCAGTTGCTTTTTCTTCTGCCACTTTCACTGTGTCCCTGTTAAAACCTGATGATTAATCTTCAGTAATTCCATATTTGTCCACTTCTGAGATTCAGGCTCTTGCTGGTGTGGGAAAGCAAAATATTTCAGCCCCCAATATATTTTTTCAACATATTTCAAAATGGCTAATTTGGAGACTGGAAAAATGAGATTAGCTAGAAGGTGATTTCTTTGTGGAAAGAAATTTACATCTGCACATGCGAACAGCCAGGCTTCTTCTGAGCCAACCCACTTTGGGCAACTATGTATTTTTTCTGAGCAGCTGTGAGACTACCTAAAGTATTTTCATTTGCATTCTAGGTGTCTCTACTTAATTTTAACTTCTGACTTCCTTCTTTCACCTGTGACAATACCTCCCCCAAGAAATTCAGGGACACCTGGTTTCAGACCATTGTTATGGGGCTCCTACCTACCCCCACTGTCTCTCATGAACACTGGTATATAAGCTTTGTTACTCCCCCTGGAATCTGGGACATTACTCTCTTGTAATTCCCCCATGCTTTGCTTTCTCCCACCATGCTAAGTAACAAAATTTGTTATGCCTTTTCTTCTATTGATCTAAATTTGTCAGTGATTTTTATTAATGAGCCTTTAGGGATGAAGTTTTCCTTTGGGCCTGTGAGAAATGCCCTTGCCCATCCAGTACCAAAGGATGGACGTGGACACACAAGGTACGGCAAAGTAAGACTTTAATTATGGCCTTGTAAGGTTCGGGTGTCTGAAGGGCAGGCACACAGGAGATGGTTATATTGAGCAATTTATTCCCTAGAGTGCAAGTCCCTCCCCCAGTTCCTCATTGACTGAGAGTATTATGGAATGCACAATCTTCCCAGATGACGCCTAAGATTTGTTACCCCCTTGTAAGAAATTTCTTTGTCTGCGGGCTCAGGACAAGCCCGTGAGAAAGGCCCACTAAAGCCCTGTGAAGGAGAAACACCAGAAGAAAACAATAGAGCTAGTAACTAATTACCCTCTCAAGGAGAGCTCTATCTATTCAGCGACCCTCCAGGAATGGGCTGGACCAGTCAGACAACTTTCAGGCTGTGCACGAAGCAGTTAAAACACCCTCAGATAAGTCATTTCCAAAAATGAATCACTTAGATTATTTTCTTACAGCCCCTACACTGGTTCTCCCCACTTTAGCTTTTTAGTTCAAATCCAGTTCTCAAAGGAAGCCACTGTGCCAGGATGGCTGGGCCTGCAGGGTGTTTAGGTACAGTCACCAACTGCCAAAACCAAGCTTCTTCTGTTCATCATATCAGCCAAGATTCTAAAGACAAGTCTACTGGCACCTGCCTTGGAGAGTTTCCTCTTAGGGCTCCCTTTTTTTTTTTTTTTTTTTTTTTTGCCTTTGAACGTCATCAGGAACTTCTAAATTTAGCAGTTTCCTTTAACATTAAGTTTCAAATATTTCCAAAGTAAAAGATTTGGGGGTCTTAAATGCATTTCTCCCAGGAAGTTTCAAGGACCTATATTAATTGACGGGTTCCCTCCCCAGCACTCTAGGAAGAGTATTAGGGAGAGAGGGGCCTATGTAGCTCATACTTGCATAACAAAAAGGACCCTGCCCATGACTCCAAAAACAGCACCCAAAAAGTGAGGCTGGCAACTTTTGAATGGAAACTTCTTCATTTAAAAACAACTGTGAAGTTCATTACATTACTAAAGACTGAATTCTACCTAAAAGCCAAAGCTTTAAGTGTCAAATAATAAATCGATTAACTGATCCACTGTTTATGCTTAATTTCAATTTTTATTTGTGGAAGTCATGCTCTAAGTCTTCTTGGGGATTTCCAATAGAAAAATGTGTGCTAAACTTTTTTCCTCTGGTGAAAAATTAAAGATTTACAGAATAAAAAAACAATTTAACTGAGTAATAGATACTAATGGCCCAAAATAAACTCATAATCTCATCTGCTAACAATTACCTTGTTTATTTGATTTGTAAACAACAGTTAGTTTATGAATGTGTTTAGTATTGTTCCCTGCAGTGGATATTAACCTATCCTTGGACTTTGTTTAACTTTTCCATTTTAAATCACTGAATAAAAACATGGAGAATGATAAATAAATAGGGAGAGAGGAAAAATACGGTAAGAGATTTTGTTGTTGAGGTTTCTGTTTTGAGGCAGGAGACTGAATTCTATCTCCAGCTCCACAAACTGGAATTTTTCTTGCCTTCTCCATCTTGGTAAATAGCACTATTCATCCCAAGCAAGAGACCCAGCTACAATTCTCACTATCTCTTTCATGCATCAGATCTTTCACCAGCCCTGTGTATGCCATATCCTACAGACTTCATCCATTCCTTCCTCCCCACTTTGCCTTCCTTCAGGCCCTCCCTCCTCCTCAGTGCCTTAGATTATTGCAGTTATTTCCAAACTGGCCTCTTTGCTTCTAATCTAATCTGCCTCCAATCTTTCCTCTACATTGCCATTCAACTGATCTTTATAAAATGCAAAGTTACATTGAGATCATGGGTTCAGATCCCCATAGTGGGTACCAGCCAGCTACTGGCTACTAGTACTGCCTACCAGTACTGTCTTTGTCTTTAGGTTCTGACATCCTTAAGGATTGGGGCAAAGTTTTGGTCTTTGATTCCCAATGCTTAGACAGAGCCTAGTATTTAATAATTCCTCAGTAAAAATTTCTACAATAAATAAAAGAATGCAGCAAGAATACAATAAGATGTCTGGGTTTACATTACTCATTGCCATCTGATATATTGCCTTTTCATTCAGCAGAAAACTTGATACAATAGTGAAAAAAATGGGTTGCTGTAAAAATCTTCACCATGAAGGTGCACATATACACGTTCTTACGGGTACACGTACACACACACACACACACACACACACACACACACACACACTACAAATAGACTTTCAACTAGGAAAAATAGTCTATCAATGTACAACAGGAGCATATCAGTTAGGAACTTAATTTGTCTGCTAGTTACAAGTACTCCAGTGGCATAAGAAAGTAAAGGTTTATTCTCCTAAAGAAAAGAAGTTTGAAGGCAGCCTGTCCAGGGCTAATAGTCTGGGTCTAGTGTAGCACTTCCATGAAGTCAGCAGAGCCCTTGGCTTTTTCTGTTTATTTGCTCCACCATGCATGGTTTCCAGACTCCAGTTCATCTCACGGAATGAGACAGCAGCTAGAGCATCACCCATTACATCCACATTCTAAGCAGAAGGAAAAAGAAAGGGAAGAAGAAAGCTTTGCTCCTCCTTTTGAAAGCATCTTCCCAAATATCCTACTCGACATTTCAACTTATATCCTATTAGCCAGAACATAATAACATAACCATATTTAGCCACAAGGAAAGATGGAAAATATAGTTTCTCATTCAAGCACATTGCCCTGGACATCTGTTTTGTATCACTTTTAGTAATAATTGTATATTGTTGTTTCCAATTAGGTTCTTGGGTCCCAAAGTCACAGAAATGAACAGTGCACCCAGCAATAAAGCAAGCAATGCTTTATTAAAAGAGGAGATAGACTTATGCATAAGAGGGGTAGCTACAGGAAAGCTACCCCCTCACACCCCACCCGGGGAGTTGTTCAGGGTCCTTTATAGAGCAAGAGGTTAAGGGGTTCAGGCCAGCATCATCATTCTGGAGTGTGGTCCATTCTGTTCTTCCTGGTTGCATCATGGGCACATGCTCAGTTAGGGCTTTGATCCTTGCACCTGCTCAATAGGTCCAAGATGGTGGTATTGGTCCTTATTGTCACCCCAGGAGGGCCATTGTAGAGGTCACCTTGAAGTTTTGTGTGCATGCAGGAGTTCCTAAAGGGGTCTTAAGGTTAATCTGTAATTTAATTTTTACAATTATGGGAAACAATCCTTGGGGAGGGGGTTTTGCAACTCAGTGAATATCTGTTCCCTTCTTATTTCAGTTTATTTTGTTAGGGTTTTAATGCCCTATGTCTCTTTCAGTTACTCTTCTCAGGGCCATTGGGTAATCATGTGCCCTCATGGTCTCCTGAGTGAGGAGTAGAAAAGTAACAAAATGTCTTCTACAGGGAAAATGGAGTCAGTTTGGTTCACAGGCCTAGCCCTTTCCCGTCTCCTTATTATGCCCCATTGTGTTACTTATACTAGACATTTAATGCTCACAGCAACCTTATGAGGTAGTTATATGATTATCCTCATTTTTGTAGATGAAGAAACTTAGACATCAGACACAAAAAAGTGAAATAATTTCCCCAAGGTCACACAGCAGATAAATGTTAGAAATTTGAATGTAGGTTTGTACCTAGGAAAGGCATTTAAGAAATGTTGGTTTGTTCCTTGGCTAAGGAGATCTTGATCTCTTATTCAAAGTCTGATTATTTCTGGAACAAATATTACTAAACATTTATAATTCTCCAGATTATGTGTTAGGTTTTGGAAAATAGTGAATATGAGATAAGGTTTCTGCCCACATACAGTATACATTTCAAGAGCAGACAACAAAGAATAAACAAACAAACACATAAAAAGACAATAGATTGTAAGCAGCGCTATACATAAGTAGTTAAGTAGTTAAAATGATTTGATATGAAGTGTATCAGTCAGGATAGGCTAGGAGGTTATGCCACAGTAACAAATAACCCCTTCCCCTGCCCTTCCAACCCCAAAGAGGTTGATTTCCCACTCATGTTACTTAGACATTGTGGGTTAGCAGGGGAGCTCTGCTGAGAGTGACACTATCTCCAATCTCCACAATTACTTCAGCAGAGAAAAGAGTGTCTTGGGTCTCACACTGGCAATTAAATACTTTCTCCCAATATGTAAAGGGGACCATGTTCCAGGCATTGGAAACAAGAGTAGGACAGTGACTTGCTCTGATGCAGGACAGCAGATGCACTTCCGCCTCTCCACCTAGAGAGTTTGGCCCTTCCTCTTCCTGGGCACCCCTCTAAATTCACTAATGATACTCCTTATCCCTGGATTGGATATGCTGATTAGGGTTTTGTTTGGATATTTTTCTATAAACAGAGAAAGGGGCAGTTGTACCTAGAATTCACCCAGTCTTCATTCCCCGCTTTACCATGAGGGCTTGTCATTATAGCCTATCAATTCATCCAATAATATCTCTGTAATCTTGGCTCTGCTGGTCATTTTCTCTCCCTAAATCTACCCATGAGAATCTGGAAGAAGCAATTCATCTCTCTGTCAACTGCTTTTACTGAAATATAGAACAGGGATTGTCAGTAGTCACAGTGACTGTAGTGGCTTCCTGAAGCTGCGATGTCAATGAAGTTTTGCCTTGTTGTGTGTAGCCTTCACGAGACTCATTGCTCCATTCTGGAGAATATTTTATAGTCACCATTTAAAGTTTCACTGGCAGGATGTGTCTATGTTCCTACTGCTTCCTTTGGGTTCAGTAAGAGGGAAATGATTATCTCATTTCTTGTGAGGTATAATTGGCCTATATCAGTAATTTCACTAAATGGTTTCACTACCTGGTAGCTTATTGTATCTTTTTGGAAAACTGTGATAAAATTTATGAAGCCATTCATCTTCTTTTGGTGCCTTTCCACTCTTTGAGTCTCTAATAGTTTCCATTATTTCTTCCCTTGTGCTATACCCTTCTAATTTTTCTTTATTGCTCTGTGCTTACTGGGGCATTGCTGTTTTTGTAGAGATTGTGAAAGCTGCTATACCCTACAGGTTTTTGTTCTGATTTATAATCATTTGTATGAAATGTTACTAAAGCAGAATTAATTTGAAATTGGCCAATTTGAAGCATTCCAAGACCCACTTCCTAAAACTGGAATTGGAGCCAAGTATTTCATTTAAAGAAACAGAAACAAATTGAACAAAAACTTTCATGTTCCATTAATGAAATGCCAATGGATTAATTTTGCCCTAAAAATAATTATTTTGACTTTCAGTATTTGTGGTATGACTCACTTTAGCTGATGCCAGGCTCAGTGATACATGTTGTGCAAGACACTGCTATTTGTCTGCCTAACAGCTATTCTCCACTTTTCTCACAGAACCCAATTATGCTCTAGCGGGCCATGTGCCCACCTAGGAACTACGTTTCTTGGTTTCCTTTGCTGCTAGAATAGCCATATAACCAGTTTTGTCCAATGGGAAGTAAGTGTTAGTTTAGTAACTGGACAGGACTTCTGGGAAACCTGCTTGCAGAGTAGGCTGACTCAGACGTCTGGCATATTGGCCCTTGATCTTTTCCCTTCTTCCTTCATGGACTGCAAACATGATGATGATCATAGAGTAGCTATCTTGTGTCCTTGAAATTATATCAAGTGCTAAGTTTGCTTAAAGAAAAGACAGAATGAGGCGGCCCCTGATGACATCATGGACCTGCCATAACAATGATGGACAGCTCACTTCCGAGTTCTCATTAGATGAGATAAACAAAACAAGTGATTCATTTCAGCTACTGTTTTTCAAGTTTATATTACCCAGAATCTAAAGATCAATTTGAAGAGAACTACCATCTTAACAATATTGAGTCTTCTAGTCCAAAAAACATGGAATGTCTCTTTGTTTATTTAGATCTTTGATTTCTATTAACAATATTTTATAGTTTACCATATACATGCCTTGCACTTATATTTGTTAAATTTTTATTTCTAAGTATTTCATTCTTTTTGATGCTACAATAAAAGGAATTATTTTCTTAATTTCAATTTTGGCTTGCTCATCAGTAGGCTATAGGTATACAATAGATTTAAGTATATTGATTTATTAACATGGAGTATTAAGTTAGTTGATTTTAAATGTTTAACTAACTTTGGTGGACAGAATCTTAATATGACTGTCATGATCCCCACATACTGTTGTTCATCATAATTACAATCACATCCTTGTGTGACTCTCCCCTCTTGAGTATGGTCAAAACCTGTGACTTGCTTCTAATAAACAGAAGACAGCAAGTATGACTCAGGGTATGAGATTACATGATGACATTCCATAAGATTGTAATGTCTGTCTTGCTGGGGTCTCGCTATTTGTTGCTGGCTTTGAAGAAGTAAGTGGCCGTGATGAGGAACCCAATGTGGCAAGGAAATACAGGCAGCCTCTAGGAGCTGAGGGTGGCCTCCAGCTAACATACAGTAAGCAACTAAAGCTCTCAGCCCTGTAACCATAAGGAACGGCCAAAAACCTGAGTGAGATTACAGGAAGATCCATCCTCAGTTGAGCCTCAGATGAAACTGTAGTCCCAGATGACATCTTAATTGCAGCCTTGTGAGATGCTAAGCCAAAGACCCAATTACTGTGTGCCTTGACTCCTGACCCACAAAATTTGTGAGATAATCAATGTATGTCATTTTAAGCTGCTAAATTCATGGTAACATTATTATACAGGATTAGATAAGTAATATACCAATCTTGCATTTCTGGGATAATTCCACTTCATCAAGGGGTATAATCCATTTAATATGTTTCTGGATTCGATTTGCTAATATATTGTCGAATATTTTTGTGTCTGTATTCATCAGTGATATTGACCTGTAGTTGTCTTGTGATAGCTTGCTTGGCTTTGTGATCAGGGTAATGCTGCCTCAGAGAATGAGTTCAGAAGTTTTTCTTCTATTTTCTGGAAGAGTTTATGAAACATTGGTATGATTTATATTTTAAGGTTTTGATATAATTCACCAGTGAAACACCATCTGGACCTGATCTTATCCTTTGTGGAAAGATTTGTAATGGCTAATTCAATTTCTTGTTATAGGTGTTTGGGGGCTTTCTGGTTTTTCTTAAGACAATTTTAATAATTTGTTCTTCCTGGGAATTTGTCCATTTCATCTAAGTTGTCAAATTTATTGGCATAAAGTTGTTCCTTATATCCCTTTATAATGCCTTTAATCTTTTTTTCTTGGTCAAAGTAGCTTAAGGTTCATCAATTTTATTAGTGTTTTTAGAGCACCAACTTTTGCTTTCATTGTTTTTCTCCATTGTTTTTCTGTTTCCTATTTCATTGGTTTCTACTCAGATTATATTTTTTTCTTCCTTCTGTGTGCTTTGAGTTTTGTTTGCTCTTTTTTCCTGGTTTCTTAAAGGGAAAGCTTAGATTATTGATTTGAAATCTTTCTTTTCTATAGACCACTAAAGCTATAATTTTCATCTAATCACTGCTTTAGCTGCATCCCATAAAATTATACATTGTGTTTTCATCTTAATTCCACTCAAAATATTTTCTAATTCTCTTGTGTTTTCTTCATTGACTGATGGATAATTGAGCAGTGTATTGTTTAATTTCCAAATATTTTTGGATTTCACTTAGTGGTCAACCAATGATTAGTTAGAGTTGGTTCCTATGTACCTTGAGCCAGCAAATCTTATCTCCCACCCTTCATTGGTGGGTCTTTGTTTGGGTTAAAAAACACATTCAAAATTCAGGCAGTTTTCAAGTCTCCTTTATTTTTCCTGTGTTCAAGGCATCATATTTAGCCAGGGACACATACATAGTTACAGGCCTCTTCAGGCTCTTCTGAGCGNACACTGGCAATTAAATACTTTCTCCCAATATGTAAAGGGGACCATGTTCCAGGCATTGGAAACAAGAGTAGGACAGTGACTTGCTCTGATGCAGGACAGCAGATGCACTTCCGCCTCTCCACCTAGAGAGTTTGGCCCTTCCTCTTCCTGGGCACCCCTCTAAATTCACTAATGATACTCCTTATCCCTGGATTGGATATGCTGATTAGGGTTTTGTTTGGATATTTTTCTATAAACAGAGAAAGGGGCAGTTGTACCTAGAATTCACCCAGTCTTCATTCCCCGCTTTACCATGAGGGCTTGTCATTATAGCCTATCAATTCATCCAATAATATCTCTGTAATCTTGGCTCTGCTGGTCATTTTCTCTCCCTAAATCTACCCATGAGAATCTGGAAGAAGCAATTCATCTCTCTGTCAACTGCTTTTACTGAAATATAGAACAGGGATTGTCAGTAGTCACAGTGACTGTAGTGGCTTCCTGAAGCTGCGATGTCAATGAAGTTTTGCCTTGTTGTGTGTAGCCTTCACGAGACTCATTGCTCCATTCTGGAGAATATTTTATAGTCACCATTTAAAGTTTCACTGGCAGGATGTGTCTATGTTCCTACTGCTTCCTTTGGGTTCAGTAAGAGGGAAATGATTATCTCATTTCTTGTGAGGTATAATTGGCCTATATCAGTAATTTCACTAAATGGTTTCACTACCTGGTAGCTTATTGTATCTTTTTGGAAAACTGTGATAAAATTTATGAAGCCATTCATCTTCTTTTGGTGCCTTTCCACTCTTTGAGTCTCTAATAGTTTCCATTATTTCTTCCCTTGTGCTATACCCTTCTAATTTTTCTTTATTGCTCTGTGCTTACTGGGGCATTGCTGTTTTTGTAGAGATTGTGAAAGCTGCTATACCCTACAGGTTTTTGTTCTGATTTATAATCATTTGTATGAAATGTTACTAAAGCAGAATTAATTTGAAATTGGCCAATTTGAAGCATTCCAAGACCCACTTCCTAAAACTGGAATTGGAGCCAAGTATTTCATTTAAAGAAACAGAAACAAATTGAACAAAAACTTTCATGTTCCATTAATGAAATGCCAATGGATTAATTTTGCCCTAAAAATAATTATTTTGACTTTCAGTATTTGTGGTATGACTCACTTTAGCTGATGCCAGGCTCAGTGATACATGTTGTGCAAGACACTGCTATTTGTCTGCCTAACAGCTATTCTCCACTTTTCTCACAGAACCCAATTATGCTCTAGCGGGCCATGTGCCCACCTAGGAACTACGTTTCTTGGTTTCCTTTGCTGCTAGAATAGCCATATAACCAGTTTTGTCCAATGGGAAGTAAGTGTTAGTTTAGTAACTGGACAGGACTTCTGGGAAACCTGCTTGCAGAGTAGGCTGACTCAGACGTCTGGCATATTGGCCCTTGATCTTTTCCCTTCTTCCTTCATGGACTGCAAACATGATGATGATCATAGAGTAGCTATCTTGTGTCCTTGAAATTATATCAAGTGCTAAGTTTGCTTAAAGAAAAGACAGAATGAGGCGGCCCCTGATGACATCATGGACCTGCCATAACAATGATGGACAGCTCACTTCCGAGTTCTCATTAGATGAGATAAACAAAACAAGTGATTCATTTCAGCTACTGTTTTTCAAGTTCAAGACAGAATGAGGTGGCCCCTGATGACATCATGGACCTGCCATAACAATGATGGACAGCTCACTTCCAGAGTTCTCATTAGATGAGATAAACAAAACAAGTGATTCATTTCAGCTACTGTTTTTCAAGTTTATATTACCCAGAATCTAAAGATCAATTTGAAGAGAACTACCATCTTAACAATATTGAGTCTTCTAGTCCAAAAAACATGGAATGTCTCTTTGTTTATTTAGATCTTTGATTTCTATTAACAATATTTTATAGTTTACCATATACATGCCTTGCACTTATATTTGTTAAATTTTTATTTCTAAGTATTTCATTCTTTTTGATGCTACAATAAAAGGAATTATTTTCTTAATTTCAATTTTGGCTTGCTCATCAGTAGGCTATAGGTATACAATAGATTTAAGTATATTGATTTATTAACATGGAGTATTAAGTTAGTTGATTTTAAATGTTTAACTAACTTTGGTGGACAGAATCTTAATATGACTGTCATGATCCCCACATACTGTTGTTCATCATAATTACAATCACATCCTTGTGTGACTCTCCCCTCTTGAGTATGGTCAAAACCTGTGACTTGCTTCTAATAAACAGAAGACAGCAAGTATGACTCAGGGTATGAGATTACATGATGACATTCCATAAGATTGTAATGTCTGTCTTGCTGGGGTCTCGCTATTTGTTGCTGGCTTTGAAGAAGTAAGTGGCCGTGATGAGGAACCCAATGTGGCAAGGAAATACAGGCAGCCTCTAGGAGCTGAGGGTGGCCTCCAGCTAACATACAGTAAGCAACTAAAGCTCTCAGCCCTGTAACCATAAGGAACGGCCAAAAACCTGAGTGAGATTACAGGAAGATCCATCCTCAGTTGAGCCTCAGATGAAACTGTAGTCCCAGATGACATCTTAATTGCAGCCTTGTGAGATGCTAAGCCAAAGACCCAATTACTGTGTGCCTTGACTCCTGACCCACAAAATTTGTGAGATAATCAATGTATGTCATTTTAAGCTGCTAAATTCATGGTAACATTATTATACAGGATTAGATAAGTAATATACCAATCTTGCATTTCTGGGATAATTCCACTTCATCAAGGGGTATAATCCATTTAATATGTTTCTGGATTCGATTTGCTAATATATTGTCGAATATTTTTGTGTCTGTATTCATCAGTGATATTGACCTGTAGTTGTCTTGTGATAGCTTGCTTGGCTTTGTGATCAGGGTAATGCTGCCTCAGAGAATGAGTTCAGAAGTTTTTCTTCTATTTTCTGGAAGAGTTTATGAAACATTGGTATGATTTATATTTTAAGGTTTTGATATAATTCACCAGTGAAACACCATCTGGACCTGATCTTATCCTTTGTGGAAAGATTTGTAATGGCTAATTCAATTTCTTGTTATAGGTGTTTGGGGGCTTTCTGGTTTTTCTTAAGACAATTTTAATAATTTGTTCTTCCTGGGAATTTGTCCATTTCATCTAAGTTGTCAAATTTATTGGCATAAAGTTGTTCCTTATATCCCTTTATAATGCCTTTAATCTTTTTTTCTTGGTCAAAGTAGCTTAAGGTTCATCAATTTTATTAGTGTTTTTAGAGCACCAACTTTTGCTTTCATTGTTTTTCTCCATTGTTTTTCTGTTTCCTATTTCATTGGTTTCTACTCAGATTATATTTTTTTCTTCCTTCTGTGTGCTTTGAGTTTTGTTTGCTCTTTTTTCCTGGTTTCTTAAAGGGAAAGCTTAGATTATTGATTTGAAATCTTTCTTTTCTATAGACCACTAAAGCTATAATTTTCATCTAATCACTGCTTTAGCTGCATCCCATAAAATTATACATTGTGTTTTCATCTTAATTCCACTCAAAATATTTTCTAATTCTCTTGTGTTTTCTTCATTGACTGATGGATAATTGAGCAGTGTATTGTTTAATTTCCAAATATTTTTGGATTTCACTTAGTGGTCAACCAATGATTAGTTAGAGTTGGTGCCTACGTACCTTGAGCCAGCAAATCTTATCTCCCACCCTTCATCGGTGGGTCTTTGTTTGGGTTAAAAAACACATTCAAAATTCAGGCAGTTTTCAAGTCTCCTTTATTTTTCCTGTGTTCAGGCATCATATTTAGCCAGGGACACATACATAGTTACAGGCCTCTTCAGGCTCTTCTGAGCGTCCTATGTACCTTGAGCCAGCAAATCTTATCTCCCACCCTTCATTGGTGGGTCTTTGTTTGGGTTAAAAAACACATTCAAAATTCAGGCAGTTTTCAAGTCTCCTTTATTTTTCCTGTGTTCAAGGCATCATATTTAGCCAGGGACACATACATAGTTACAGGCCTCTTCAGGCTCTTCTGAGCGCATATGCAGATACTTGCATGCTCACAGCCTTCCAGATGACCAGGGAGATATAAGAGTTTATTGAAGCCCACATTTCCCTGTTAAATTTTTGGTTGGTCTTTTGGTCTGTTGTTTGGCCTAAATGCTATCACAACCTCAGGCTAGCTGTTATGTTAAATTGTCCTAAATACCATCAAGATACGGCTATTATTTTCAACATGGGTTTTTCCCAGGTAAAGTCAGGCCTATCCAGCAGCTCCTGTTCTTCCCTATTAGAAGCACTGGGCCATGGAACTGGGGCAGGGTGGGTGAAGGTAGCACCATCCCCAGTCTAGAATGGCACAGTGTCCACTGTTATTACCAAGGTTTTGTAGTTTTTCTTAAATAAAGTCTTCTTAATTTGTTGTTTGCTTTTGGTCAACATTCAGAGGCCTGAAATAGTTGTTTGTGCCATTGTTTTATTACTGCTTTTGGTAAGAGAATTTACAGACTTCTTTCATCAGCCATTTGAGAAATTGTCTTCCAACTTTTCTCTCACATTTTTGAGAGCTATTTGGTCTCCTTGGGCTACTTTTGGGGAAAAATCCTTGGCTCTATTTTTCAATCTCTAGTGAAGTTCATTCACTTATTCATCCTTTTTTGGGGTTACTTTGTATGTGTGATTCCGTGGGAGAGTGGAAAAAGTGGCAATTGAGAGAGAGAGAGAGAGAGAGAATGTTAAATTTCTAAGATGTCTTTAGTATTTCCCTTTTTATGAAGTCCCATTCCAATTTTATGTTGAAATATCCTCTTGAAACTCTCTAGGTAGAATTTTTAACTTCTCTTCTGTTTTCTGCACTAACTTCGTTTCCCTGGGGTTTTTATCTTCTATTTAATCCATTTGCTGCTTCTTTTTTCACACTGAACATAGCTGTCTCTTTCAGTGGCAATAATACTAGTACCCCACTCTAACCACAAGGAAAGCATTTCACTCTTCACCTATACATCCTTTGCAAATCATAGCACAGGCCCCAACTGCTGTCATAAGAGTTATTCTGAAAGCCTATAGTCCAAGGACTGATCTCAGAATTTATTGCTGAGGAGCTCCCTACATAAGCTGATTTTTATGTGGCAAAACTAGCTATCCCAAAACTTCCTGGGATCTGTAGGCATCTCCATTTTCCCTCAACTATAAGTACAATTAGGAGCTCCACTTATTTAAAAGGAATCATTGGTGGTAATTCCCAGAACAAATAGAATAATCCGTTGCTGGATGCAGAAATTCTTGTAACTCTTTTTTATACTTTCTACTTCTTCAAAAAATATTGTGGTGTAGTCATTTGGGGTACAGTACCATATAAGTTTGCAATCCATCTTTTAAGTGGAGCATTTGGGGACATATTTCAAAGAAACTAATACTCTGTGGAATATATTTCAAAGAAAGCTAATATATAGAATATATAGCGATACATTCATGATATAAAGACTACTACCAAGCATTAAATGATTGCAATATTCTCAATAGTCCAGATTAGATCAAAGGTAGCAAAGTGTTCACCTGCTCCACCCCCCGCAAATGACTGTGATTTGAAAAATACAATGTCTAGAACAATAACTTTGAAGTTGATTTGCAATTATACATTCATATGCAAACTGCAGGCATTATGGAATGAGGCAGTCTTACATCTCAATTTCTCAGTGAAGGAAAGAAAGCAATTTATAGGTTTGCATGGCAAAGGTACGTTCTGACTGATGCCTGGTAAAATGACTAACAACCATGAAGTTCCATAATCTAAAAGTTAAATTATTCCTTCCTACTTGTTTCAAGATTCCAGAATTCCAGAGGGAAATAAAACTCAATTTCAAAAATAAACTTTGCAGTTAAAAGAGAGCCAAGCAAGCTTTTCCTTCATGTAGAAAGAGCTATTTCTAAGCTATGGTGAAATTAATCAACTTGTCAAAGGATGTCATTAACAAGTCAATGCAGGACTTTCATTGAACAAATATCTAGGGATGCCTCCTCTGTGTGAGACCCCTAACGTCAAGCATCTCACTGGAAAATTGCAAGAATAAACTCAAGCAAGTTGTGGTAAGCGCCTTAGGAGCTAGATGCACTCGGGGAAGAGGATAGAACATTTAACTGGAATGAGCAGAAAAAGCTTCCTGGTAGAAACAACATTAGAAGTGGACTTTGAGTCACAGCATCAAAGAATCAGGGAATCTTAGGTTTGGGGATCCAGAGGTAGCAAACTCAGATTCCATTCGGGTAAAGATGTGAGCTAAAGCCAAAATACTTGGGAATATTAGGACTTCAGGGAACTACAGGTTGCTTCCCCTGTTTAAAGGAAATAATCTGTTCTTAGCACCACCAATTGTGGCTAAAAGGAAATTCTGGCCCAGGGCTACCATATTTTCTGATCTTTTTTTCCCCAAGAAAAGCAAAATTTTAGATTTTCATGCAAATCTATTGATCCATAAATATCTATTGTGAAGTTGACGTCACATAGACCATATTTGTCCATGAGCTACTGGTCTGCTACCGCCACTTTCTGGTCACCTGGCTCAACACTTGCACACTTCAGATACCTCAGCCTTTCCACCACGTCATCATCTACCTTCTGCTTTAACTCCTGTCATGGGAATCTTAATGTCTGGCAAGGTAAGTTGACTACTGAAGCTTTCTTCCCCATATTTGTCCTTAAAATTGTCCTAGTTCTTCCTAGGTACTACAGAGTTCTTCTTCATAAGGTACTTAAAGTACTTAAAAACCGCCAGTATGTTCCTCATAAATTTTGTCTGATGCCTTCAATTCTTGTACAACTATTATGGTTTTAAGTTTCTCACCACCTTGGTCACTTTCTTCTGGGTCAGTTCAGTGATTTGTTTTCCTCAATGCATGACAAGCAGAACTAACAGAAATGGTCTAGGTGAAGAAGGAATATTGCCACTGTGGTTCTAGGTTATTAGAGATTGATTATATCAGTCAGTTATTGTAACAGGCGGAACAGAAGTAACTCTGTTTTGTTAAATTTCTAAATTAAAAAGTTATTTTTTTTTTCTTACTCTTGTAACCTGAACTGCATAGCTTGCAGCTGGACATTAGAATACAATGGAACAGAAGTAACTCTGTTTTGTTAAATTTCTAAATTAAAAAGTTATTTTTTTTTCTTACTCTTGTAACCTGAACTGCATAGCTTGCAGCTGGACATTAGAATACAATGATTCTTGTTCACACAATTGCTAGAACATAATGATTTTTTGCTCACACTGTACACAGAATAGTTACAGAAGAAATTATTAACCCAGGTAGCCACTCTTTACTAGCTTACTAACTAGACCTTTTTGAGGTTAACAGGGACTGAATCCGTGACTTGACTTCATGGAGGATGGTCACCATGAATCAACTCCCACCCAAGAAGTTCTTTGATGTTTATCTGCAATTTTATGATTATGCCTGTTCATCCCTGTTTAGATAATCATGAATCAGCTCCCTACCACTTGTCCTTATAAAATCCTTTGGCAAGTCTGGGAAAAGTGGAGATGGTCTTTGAGACATGAGTCCATC
>NW_007729065.1:306562-307527 GCF_000696425.1 Galeopterus variegatus | reverse complement strand
TTATAAAATCCTTTGGCAAGTCTGGGAAAAGTGGAGATGGTCTTTGAGACATGAGTCCATCATTTCCCCAGGCTGTTGGCTTCCTGATCAAAGGCTACCTTTTCTTACACCAATGCTTGGCTCTCAATTATTGGCTATTGAGCAGTGAGCAAATTGTCAGTGCATGAAATTAAAATCACTGTAGGCATTTGGGGTAGAAAGGGATTTCCATAATATAAAATCATTAGAAGAACTGAAGAAGAGGGAGCTAGAAGCCACCAATGGGCTTTAAGTTTGAACAACAACCAAACTGTTTTCCAAAGCAGATGCATCATTTTACGTTCCCACTGTCAATGTAGGAGGGTTCCAATTTTGCCACATCCTCAGCAACACTTGCCATTGTCCACCCTTAGTTTATTTATAATTTATTTATTTAGTTAGTTTAGTTTAGTTGTTTAGTCATATTTTAAATGTTTCATGTAGATTCCACCATGGGAAGGTAGACAAATACCACTGTTACTCTATTAATATTTTTGTGAGAAGTAGTCTGTGTTGAATTGCTGACTTCATTGCCATTACAAAAACAAAAGAAAACAGTAACTTGTTTCCTTTCAACCACAAGGAACTGCCTCATTCAAGGTTTTGCCCCATCCAAGGGACATCCTTTCATCAAAAACCTGCTTATGCAAACATGCAAGTCTTACTCCCTTTTCCTTAAGTTGGGACAATTCTGTTGTTACCCTGGCAACAGAGCTCTCTTTAAGTCTGACTGTGCCCCTCAGTTGTGATAGCACTGAAAGTTAGCTTCTCCCTCTGCCCAATCCTGTTCTTATGTCCTTAGAGACATGAGAGAGCAATTCATAATAAACCTTATGAACAAAATTTTCCATTTTAGACTTTGTTTTCAAGAACCAAATCTAAAATATTTAGCACTTTCTGTATCTTGACTCATGATTCATTAAAATGAGGAAATAAAACTTTCCCTG
>NW_007729065.1:304495-305355 GCF_000696425.1 Galeopterus variegatus | reverse complement strand
AATATAGACATTGATAATGATGTAACAAAATCTAGTTTTTGGCAACAGCTATATATTTTTTTTAATCAGAATAGTTTATGTGGTGTGAGTATGGTTCTAGATAGTGTGGTCTTGATCCTGATTCTTGAGGGCTCTCCAAATGTTTCTGTGATCTACCCAAAGTGGTAGACCTCTTTTTAAAACCTTTTCTTTTAAGTTGGTTAGAGTTTGTGTCTGTGTTTGCAACTAAACACCAGATTGATGCAGTGAGGATTAAATGGCATAATGTGTACAAAGCATGTTACATAAAGTGCAAACAGGTAGTGCTCAATACACTGCAAATATTATGATTTTATAGCTTGTCTTTGGTGGCTGTGTGGTTTTCAAATCATGGTGTTGGTCACTGTGAGGAGTAATTGAATTAACACATGGAAAGCACTAGAACAATGGCTTGCACATAATAATCATTCAGTACATGTTTGTTATTAACATTATTTTTATTTTATCATAGGATCTTCCACATATACTAAATTGTTAACTCAGGCTAGGTAAGGGAGTTTGAGGCTTGGACTGAGCCAAGATGGCTTTGTCTTGATAAGGTGTCAGAAGTGGGATCTGAGCCCAGCTTTCCTCAGGGAGACCTGATTCCCAAATGAGCAGTGTTCACTGTTTAGCTAGTACTCTGGTGCCAAATTCTGCCATCAGTCTCTATCCTATGTACTTGAAACTCAAATCTTTATAAAAAAGAAAATCAGTCTGTTTACTCTGAAGCCACAAGCTGTAATGTCATCAGGTACTGTGGATGAGATGTAGATGTTCTCAAAGTTCATTTACAAACTTTATACACTTTCTGTGCTCTCAGTGTTGCCAAAAAGAGCTGG
>NW_007729065.1:302116-303056 GCF_000696425.1 Galeopterus variegatus | reverse complement strand
TAAGGCACATTCAACAACAGTAGTCAGTACTAAAGCTGAAATTTAACCTCCATTTGTCCAACTCTCAAGTGTATCTCTATTAATTAAAAACTCAAATAAGAAGTAAAGAGTATAATTTTGTTTCCTCCACAAACCCCAACACCAAGGTCCCGGTGACATCACTGAACTGCTGAATTAACCAACCTGAGACATATACTATCTCTGGACCCCTCATTTTGTGAAAATAGTAAGTTCCACATTGCTTAAGCACTTGAAGCCAAAAGCAAGTGAATGGATACACACAGCATTCTTCTGTACCTTTCCCCATGCCCTCTTCACTTTCCTACTTTTATAACACCCAGCATAGAATTCCACCTCTCCTACTTTTTATCCATTCAAATATTTATTGAACATCTTCTCTGTTTCAGGCATTATGCTTCCCATAGAATGTTACTTCATCAGCATTCCCCTCTTCCACCTACATCTTTAACTTTCCCATCTCAATGTTTTCTTACCTTCCAGTTTTAAATTTGCTTTTCTATCAACCCCTGAAATTTTCCAAAAAAAGGTAATTTGATTGCATACTATACTACACCCACGTCATTTCTCCCTTTTCCTTTAAGGTAGGGCTTACTTTAAGAACTGTCTATGCTCACTACATACACACTCTTTTCAGTCTTAAGGGCATTACATCTGAAAAGACCCCAGAGTTCTACTCCAATTGCTCTTCCAGACTCATCAACGGTTTTTGAGTGGCTAAAAAATGAATATCCTCTTTCTTCCCCCTCTCGGCATTTGGCTTCATTGACCACTCTCTGTGTGAATGTGCTCTAAGCAACCACTCCTGATGGTTCTGATTCCACCCATGAAATCCCCCCCTCAGTCATCCTCATGGGATCTTTCTCCTCTCCTCATTCTGTAAAGGTTGGTGTTACCCCATTTCTACTGTCCACGTTTTCTC
>NW_007729065.1:291315-301954 GCF_000696425.1 Galeopterus variegatus | reverse complement strand
GTGTGAATGTGCTCTAAGCAACCACTCCTGATGGTTCTGATTCCACCCATGAAATCCCCCCTCAGTCATCCTCATGGGATCTTTCTCCTCTCCTCATTCTGTAAAGGTTGGTGTTACCCCATTTCTACTGTCCACGTTTTCTTTGTGTGAATGTGCTCTAAGCAACCACTCCTGATGGTTCTGATTCCACCCATGAAATCCCCCCCTCAGTCATCCTCATGGGATCTTTCTCCTCTCCTCATTCTGTAAAGGTTGGTGTTACCCCATTTCTACTGTCCACGTTTTCTTTCTCTCCCTTACCTTTTACATTTCTATTAAAATGGGACTAAAAATGCCCACCAAATCTCCCTTGTCAGATTGTTCTGAGAATCAAAGAGATAAAGTGCTTCCAAGTAAGTAAAGTACCTTATAGACTATCATGTAACAGACACAGATTCTTCAACCTTATGCAGGTTCTTTAAGTTGTTTTTTCCCCTGATGACAAAGGGGAGCACATTTCTGAGTGTGTTCAGATGCTAAACTAGTTTATTGATTTTGTGGAGGGGCCACTTTTGTAAAGGTGTATGGTGAATAAAAGCAGTCATCAATTTTATTTTAATTTTTTTAGTTCCTAAGAAGTATATCACCAGAAGACTTTCTGGTCAAGGTGAGAAGCTGAAGTAATGTAAAAACATACAATAATTCTGGATAAAATATAACCCCCTCCCTAATTAAATATAGTACTGAGCTCAAAACCAAGAAAGGAAAATTTCCATGTGCCAGAAATATTGGAGTGCCTGAAGAAGAAAATAGAGAAAACAAAAAAGAGGTGATATTCCAAGAGATAACAGCTAAAAATTTTCCAAAATTCATGAAAAAACATGAATACTTAAATTGAAGGAACATGCCAAGACTTGAGCAGGGGGAAAAAAAGAATCTGTATGTGAACACACAGTAGTAAAAGAGTAAACTCTCAAAGTCAAAGTAATGAAAGTAACTAGATAGTAACATGTACCTTGAAATGCTGATTGTTTTTGCTAATGAAAGTAATGCAAACCAACGAGTTACTCAAAAATCCTTCTTTGTAGTTGGTGGTTAAATTCAGTATTATATCAGATTATTTTTAATAAATGGGGAATTTAAAAGTAAAGAAATAACAGAGATGTTACCATAGGCATACTAATTGGTAGCTGGACCTTGGTTTAATCACAAACATGCTGTCCCACTATTTAGTAAAATTCTCTTTGGTCCTTAAAATTGTGCTGAAAACTGAGAGGACCATGTGATCTTATATACGAGAAATTCGGTGCCACTCCCACCCTCTCCATACCCCACCCCACCCCCACAAAAAAAAGCCCTAAGCCCCACTGTGAAGGATTTTCTGTACATGAAAGAGCTCCCTCAGAATGTCTCCCCTTGAGCTGGTCCTGCCCACAGCCTCAGAACTGTGGGTCCTGATCTGTGGTGCTGCAGGTGTGGGGGTCAGCCTCGCTACTAGCACAGTACGCTTATGTAGTAGGAAGGAGAGAAATGCCACTTCATTTTTTACTTGGAGAAATAATTATAATCAGAGGAGCTGCGGTTCCCAACTCCTGATTGGGGTTTTGTCTGAAGAGGCTAAGTGGTGACTGTGATATTTTCCACCCAAAAATTAGAAACAAAAACTTGTCTTCCTCCCTCCCTCCCTCTCTTCCTTCCTTCTTTCCTATTTTGGAATTGGCAAACTAAAGAAAACATATTATCACCATTTTTTAACTGCCAGAGAACACTGCACGATACAAATCCCTGACACCCCACGGCTTCATTTTCCTTTTCCATGTTGCTCTTCAGTTATTAGTATGCCACACGGATCTTTCTAATGTCATTCATTATTCTTGGCCATAGCCAACCCTCCCCCCACCCCTGCTCCCGCTGATGAATAGGATGTGGAGAGACAGGTGATTTAATTCTGTTCTCTTTGGAAAATCTGATTTGGGGAGTGACTTTTATGTTATCCCATAACACTACTGTAAAACAAATTTTAGGAATTAACGGGCTTGGGTAGACCCCATTCCCTCCATCACCAGATGGGTCGGGTGAGCTCAGAGAGGATGCAGGTGGCTAGTGATGGCTTTCCCAAGACAGAAAGAGAGGGCAGGGCCAAGCAGTCCTCACAGAGGGAAAGAACTTCTATCCTAAATCACCAAGAATTGACAGGGAGTTTATACCTTAATAACTAACCTGCTTGTTTCTTTTCTAACCCATAACCCTCTTCGTGTGTGGAGAAGTGTGGGAATGTTAAGATTGAGAAAGACCAGGAAATTTACACAGGGTAAAAGCCCTTAGTGTAGATAAGAGATTTGAGGCAGAACAGGGATTATCCAAAGGGCAAAAGCCCTTAGCACAACAAACATCTTCAAGGATGATCTGCTGGATTAGACAAGGACATTAAGGTCATTTCTTATCCAGCTTCACTCCCTTTCCTTTGTTTCTCAAGGTGTTTTCCAGAGAATGCCCCATAGCCAATGTCTTTTCATTCCTTTGATAAATGGTTGATTAAGTTGTTTTTTCTCTTGTATTTCCCTGTCTTTACAATAAAAGCTGAAGCAAATACCGACTCCTCGGGGCTGAATCTGGTGATTCCTTTCTTTAGGGAGTTTTCTCAGTGCAGCCTCTTTGGGCTTCTCATTGCTCTTAATGTTTGGGCTCTGAGTAATCTTTGCATCTCCATCACACAGTGAGAAGTGGCATTCATGAGTCTGATTGACAGGCTTCTGCATCCCATGTCACATGGAGGAGGAAGAGGGGTGGCTCTGTCACCAGACTTCATTGCCAGTGGGAAGTGTTCACCTCTTGCTCACCTTTCCTTACACGCTCACCTCTCAAGTCCCCTGGTAAGAAGAATGCTCAGACTTGTCACTGATGACTCAGAGGAAGAGGACAAGTCCTCTGTCCTCTGACAGAGGGCATGGACCAGTAATAGTAAATGTCCTATTTTGCCTGGGGGCCACATCTGCGTTCCTAAGCTAGACTTTATTTCTAACAACCACTCAACCACCACCATCCTACCCCAAACCATTCTCTGCAATTCTGTTTTCTGCTTCCCCTGCTATTTTTGTCCCAGTTTCTTCTGCAGCAAAACATAAAAGAATGCTTTACCTAATATGCATTGCCTTGGATTTTGTAATCAGAGCCTTCCTCTTATGTTTGGGAAGTGGGGGAAGCAAAGAAGAGAAAGGAATGGTTTATGCACATTTCTTTGGTAACTTAGAGAGTCTGCAAATATTTAGTGTAGTTAAAGATGCAGAATATAAGATTCACATCAGAGAGATATTGAAGAACAAGAGGCTTAATGCTTCCCAGTATGGCCTTTTTTTTTTTAGGACAGATGTGTTTGGAGAAAAGTGTCATACCTTCTCAGAGAGATTTGCTGAAACCCAGGACTCATGGAGCAGTTGACAGTGCTTGCATAATCAGTGATGAGCAGAGTTGAGTCCTGTTGAGAGCAGAGGTAGGAAAAATGCTAATGTAATTGCTTTTTGGAACAATACCATCTAAGTGAAAACTCATATCTTTATTTACAGTAATGCTTCCTGCTCTAGACTCCAAGAATATAGCCAGATTCTATGTTGAGATGAAGAAGTATGCAATTTCCTCCCAACTAGCTTAGAGAGCACTCTGGCCATTGCAGCTTCCAGCTCTTGGAAATCTGACAATGCAGCTCCAGATTTACCATTTACGAAATGTAATGTTTTGAATAGTGTTCCAAATGCAATCTTGCTCTTTTCACAGAAACACAATACTTAAACTTCTCTTGCCTCCTCCTGAGAAAGGAAGGAAGAACCTCCAATAGTCTGAGGACACCTGGGAAAAGATGCAGCCAAGAAGTATATGCTGCAAGGAAATTCAATAAGAGAAAGATAGCTCACCAGGCTCACTTCCTAAGAAGTTCTAGCTCAGCAGTAAAACTAGAGCTGGCAATGAGCAGCCATTTTCTGTCCACACCTCTGAAAGAGATTATCCACTTCCTCCACAGCATCTTACCCCATCACTCCAACCTCCTCAGCCACCAGACTCCTCCGCAACCCAGCTGGGTTTAGCTTTTAACCTCTATTGTGTCTGTACCAGTGCCTCTCCATATTTCCAATTGTACCTTATTGATCCATATCAGTGCTGACTGTTTGACACTGAAACTAATTATTTGTTCTTGCATTCGGTTTTTGTGGGGGGCTTTTTTCTTTTTCATTCAGAAAGCTAGACTATAATGTCTCCAAAGGCACGACTCTATTAAGTTTTGCTTTTGTGGCTCTCTGAACAGGGTTGGGCTGATGTAGATGCAGTAACACACTGGTAAACTCACTCTTGGGGAAAAAGAAAAGCCCTGATTCATAGCATTTGCCAGTCTCTGTGGTGTTAATACACCAACAATAGCTAGATTTAAGCTACAATGCGATGTCCCTGCACACAGAGTTGGAAGATGTGCACAATCAGCTTTGCGAGCCAGTCCATGCTGGCTCGAGTGCACCATGTCTCACGGGCCACTTACAGTGACCCTCTGAGAGCTAAACTACTCTATTAGGGAATGTAAGGGATTCACACTCTAGATGTTTTCCCAAGTTTGGTTCAACAGTTTTCTCCCCTTTCTTCGTCCCAAACCTTTTGTGTGTGGAGCGCAGGGATGGAAATGGAAGGAAGAGACATTAACCGTTAAGAGTAGAAGTGATATTAAATTCAACTAATTTCATTTTGCTTTTTCTGTTAAAAATACTACTTTATTGGTGGCAGAGCTGACTTATAAAGTGATGGAGAATCCTTCCCTGAGTCCCTCTTCATCAATCCTATTTCATCCCCCTATTTTAAGCTCCAGTCAGGCTGACTGTGGTCTATCACAGTTTGTTATAAACTCTTTGACACTCCTCCCACCAACAGATGGGAGCTACATCCCTTGCCCTCTATAATTGCTTAATGTAGAAGAACATGGTACAAGTGATGTTGTGCCAGTTTCTGAGCCCAAGCTCTACAAGGATGGTTCTCCCATTTCCTGGCTCTTGGAAACACTTGCTTGTAAACCCACCTGCCATGCCGTGAGGAAGCCGCAGCACCCCCACGGATAGTTGTGTGAGAGGAGCCAGTGCTCCTGCCTAGCTGACAGCTGCCATTGGCTGAACTCCCACTCAGCAGCCAGCACCTATTTGCCAGCCATGTGAGTGAGTCTTCTTGGAAGCAGATTCTCTAGCCGTGGTTGAAATGTCCCAGCTGAGGCCATGTGAAGCAGAGATGAGCTATCCCCAACATGTCTTGCCCAATTTGCAGATTTGCAAAGTGAATGATTGTTGTTGTTTTAAACTGCTAAATGTTGGGATGCTTGCTATGCATCAATGGATAATCAGAATATTGACCAATCTCCCTCTTCCTCTCCACCCCGCCATCACCCCACCAGAATTAGCTCATGCAGGTGAACCTATCTTGAATGCACCTCTTCCCCTTCCCACTCATCTTCCAGTTCCAACTCTAACTTGTATTGATTGTAGTGAGACATTGCAAGTGCCACTGTCTCTCCTCCCCAGCACTTCCCCTCACCCCACCTGAGTTGTGTATCTTCCCTCTTTGTTTTGTAATGCTGAGTGAATCACTTACCATGTTGTGCAGATCCATACCTCTTACCTGAAATCTTTGGGACCAGACGTGTTTTGAAATTTATGATTTTATATATTTTAGAAAGATGATGTGGTGCATATACTGGATACCATATAGAATTTGCAGTGGGGTCTGCAGCAGCATCTTATAATCAAATGCAGTAATACATCAGCAAGACAAATATGTAAATATACCACCTTAAGTGGTATAAATAAAAATTATAAATAGCTTCATGTTAGTTCAGTCCAGGTTATTACCAAGTGAATTACTTTTTTAAAAAAACTGTCAGTTTTCAGAGTTGTCTGGATTTAAGAATTGCACATAAGGTATTTTGGACCAGTATTCTTGATCAGTGAGACCATCTGCCTCCTCCACCGGGCACTGAATTCTTTGAGGACATGTCAATCTGCTAATGATATATTTCCTCTGCTTGGAACACTATAGATTCTCAAAAAAAGAAAAAAATAGCATGCTGAATTCATCACACACACACACATGCATGCATACACACACACACACACACACACACACACACACACCACCACTACCACCACCACCGTCGGGGTTATTGATATAGCCTGTAGTTGTAAAACCATGTTTGTTTCTGGGAAGGCTGCTGAACCAGAAAACACCTCGTATTTCTTGGACTAGTTTGGATTAATTGCCTGAACTAGCAATTCTCTAGTTAATTTTAATAAGATTTGATGATGGGATTGGAATTGAGAAGGAAAATGAGATTGTCATAATATACTAATAAAAAGATGGAAATCTAAACCACTAGAAAATATAATCCATGATATATGCTATGGTTTGAATGTCCCTCTAAGCTCATGTTGAAGCTTAATACACAATATGGCATATTAAAGGTGGGGCATTTAAGAGGTGGTTGGAAAATAAAGGCATAGTTCTAATGAATGGGTTAATCCATTCATAGATTAATGGGTTAATGGGTGAATGGGTTATCATGGGAGTGGCACTAGTGACTTTTTAAGGAGAGGAAGCAAGCTCTTGCTCAGCCCTCAGCATGTGAGACCCTGCATCACCATGGGACTCTGTAGGGAGTCCCCACCAAGAAGGCCCTCACCAGATGTGCCCTGTGGACCTTGGGCTTTCCAGTCTCCAAAACTGTAAGAAATAAATTCTGTTTCTTTACATATAACCCAGTTTCAGGTATTGTTATAAGTAACAGGAAATGGACTAATACAATATATCTCCAGGATTTTTGCTTCACATTACATATGCTTAAACTTCATTTGGTGACCATGGTTTAGACAATTATTTCAAATCAATAACTGTGTTCCATATAACTTTGTGCCTCTATAGATAAAAACATCATTGGAAATTCATTGAATAATCCCCTCGAAGTACTTAGATGACAAAAGAAATATTTGATCACCCATCTCTAGCTTGTCTGCTCTGTTTAGTATGCATTACCTTAATATTTAATGGAAGATATTGAATTTTTACCACTGGAGAATGGATCATTGCAAAACTCAAGCCCTATAATTTTCAAGGTCATCAGATCCTTAAATATTGGCCTTATTTATTCATCAAAGTGAATTCTATTTCCATGTGATTGATATTTGAATTGTTTAGTGATGACCAAAGCTTTGTCAAACTTTTAATTAAATTCATTTTTTAAATTATCTGAAGTACAAACAAGAATAAGAATAAAGAATTTATAGATCCTGAACGTTTGTAAATTCCATTTATGTCTGAGTAAATTTGGAGAATTAAGTGGGAGGGGTGACAATGTACACTACCATAATTAAAACAGGTTTCGCTTGAGCTTCTTATGACATAGGGCAGATCACAGAGCCAGATTTCTTTTTGCAATCTTTATGGAAATTGCCAAAAAGAATCACTCATAGACCATGCCTGGCTTGCAAAATCAGGTAAATTAATCAGCATCCTGGCACACTGCCAGTTTAAGATACTAATAAATTAACTTACGGTGCTTCGTAGAGTTTTTTACTTCATTGCAACCATATAAAGCTCAAGTAGGTTTTTACAATTTAGGAATAACTTCTAAATTACACAAAGTGCTGTTTGTGAACAGTCTCATTTTTCCATATCAGCTGAATATTCAGGTTTTTGGTTTAGTTCAATTAAAAGAAAATCAGTCCTGGAAATGGTTTCTATAAAATCATGAGAACCAAATCTCAGAACTTCATCACTCTAAAACGAGAACAGAGTGTATATAAAATTGCACACACAGAGAGAGTTTATAATCAGTCTTCTGTGTATCCCACTCTGTTCTAGATGCTGTACCAGACAAAAACGAGATACATATAACTTGGGAAACCACAAAGTCAGTGTTGGTTGTTCTTCTAGAAGCTATAATTTGAAGCTGTTAGTCTTCCTGTTTATATTATTCTAGAATGAGGAACTGCCTGAGATTGGATATACCCATATTTCAGCTAGGCCCACTTCACCTCCTGGTTCTCAAAACCATCCTGACTTGACACAGGACATACAGCATAGGTGTGTCCTCTGCTCTCCCTCATCACACCAACCCCCTGGGCCCTGGGCCACTCTTGCCCTATATCAGACCCAAAATCAATGGGCTCAGTACGTCCTTACTCTGTTCCTGAATTCCAATCCCCCAGTGACCAGAAGGGAGACACTGGATTCCTTTCTCATTGTGACCTATACATGTTCACCCACACCTTCTCATGCGCTCTCTCTCTCACACACACACACGTGCTCACCCTGGTTCACGCACATGCATTCACACATACCCTCAAACACATGTGTGCTCACATCGCACCCCTCCTGCAGTGCTCCCAAGGCATGGGCCTCTTGATCCAACTCCAAGTCATCCATTTAACATGACCTCAGAAAGATGAGCTAAGCACACAAAAGTTCACTTTACTCAGCCTTATAATGGACTTTCTGCTCTGTTGGGTCTTTGCAAGGGTTAAAGAGGTTAATATCTGTAAAATGCTTTGCACTGTACATAATAAATGCACAAAAGTGGTAATTGTTATTAGCAGCTCTCTAATCATACTTGAGCCTCAAATAAGCCTATCACTGGCCCCCCAAAATGTGTCTTCGTTCTCTAAGTGGGTTTCTTATTCCATTCCAAAAGTTATTTCCTTCTCCAATATGAGCTTGATACCCAAACTCCTTGGTGAGAACTAGCGTCTCAGTTCTCTAGGACTCTAGTTGGTGGTCTCTTCCCTTGTGGAGATGCTCTCATGCTATCTGCCTATCTTAACTTGTAAATGTCACCTGCTGCCTCTACTGGCAACCTGGTGTGCTGGGCCAACATTCCCAGCACCTTCACCCTCACACAAGAAGGGGAAGGACCTGGGCTTGGTCTCTCCCTGTGACAGCTTCACCTCTCTGCCCTTAATGGTGTAGTCAGAAGAGAACTTGCTATTTCTAAGCTATGTTTTTGTTCACTAACAAACAAACTACAGGATTCTGATGAGCAGAAAGACCTGTGAATTAGAATAAATTTCATTTTGTCCAGAAAGTTTTAAAAATGGGATACTCAGGAATATTTCTTTTTAGAGAGATTCCATGCAAGCTAACTGCTAAGTCCCTGATTTTCTAAGAGTTATAATTCATAAAACGTGAAACTAAATCTAAAACTCTATTAAATACGATTATATTAATTTCTAATGATTTAAGAGGTGCTTTGTTATCTTAACCATTGCTTATTATCATTAACCTATAGTTGAAAAACACTTAGTTCAATTGGGCCTAATCCGTACAATTTAGAGAGTGTATCAGGTGTTTCTCAGTGTGGTTTTTAGGCCCCCTGCCTTAGAATTAGGTAGGCCTCACCTCAGATTTATTAGATTTGAGCTTCATGCTTATGTAAAGCATTAAGATAATAGTAAGTCTGTTGGCCATTTCATTAAACCCCTAAAATAATTTTTAAGTAATTACTGTGTAATTACTTATCAGCGTGGTATTGGAGATACCAAAGAAACACACCTGTACATCTTTGGCCTCATCGTTCTAACCTAAGGATCTACTTGTGGAGATATATTTTTAAACCCTTTCACATCATTACTCATGAGAGAGTCAAACAGAGTAAAGGGAAACATGTATGAGTTATTTAGAAGAAGAAAAAAAATCAACAGAACTAATAACCTGGGGAATTAATGAAAGGAATGAATCAAGAATTTTCCAAATTGAGCTTATGCATTTACTATGAGATGTATTTATGAGTCTGACATAAAAATCTGAAGAAGGATACAGTTTTATATCCACTGATGAATCTAACATATTCTCTCACAACAATCACACAAAATGTGTAAGTTGTATGGCTAGAAAGACTCGTTATGAGGGTCCATACATTTGAAGAATGTGAACTTAATCCTTAGAATCTTAAAATTCGATGTTCTCCAGCCTTCCCCATTGAAAATTCCAGTTGTCTACCTTTTTCTCTATCCCACATGGTTCCAACTTCCTTTTCTGCCAAAAAAAAAAAGTAGCATTAATGTCATGACAACTACCTGACAGTTAACAGATATAGGAACAAAAGTGAATAGGACGTAGGTTACACAATCACTCCCAGTATAGCTCCAACCTGAAGAACAGCAGACTTGATCATCAGGACAAGGAATGTGGCTTTTTGATTTAAAGATGAGAGTGACTGAGTTCAGCTATCCCTCTGTGGTTCTGACATTGCATTGCCCTCTATGACATTATAATAAAACAAGCATGGAATTTCTCCACATGTAGAAGACACACAGGTTATTTTCTGTGGTATAAAACAATGTGGAGTGTAGCCATGCTCAGAGCAGTGCCTGCAATGTCTGAGGGAACTGATCACAGCCTTTGAAAAGGACTTCTAATGTAAATAAAATGATAGTCGTCATTTTCAAGTTGTTTCGCCTGTGAATTTGTGAACAGTTTCTCAGTTTTTCCCCGTTTTTTATAAAAATTATTTTCTTTTAATTTTTATAAAAAAATAATTTTAGGGGCCAGCCCGGTGGCGCACTGGATAGTGAGCCGCTTGGGAAGAGCGGCGGTGCTCCCGCCCGAGGGTTCGGATCCCACATACAGACCGGTTCCCGCTCACTGG
>NW_007729065.1:288448-291246 GCF_000696425.1 Galeopterus variegatus | reverse complement strand
ACTTTACCTAAGGTCATGCAGCTAGTAAGTCACAGAGCTGAAATTTAAAACAGCTCTCTCTATATACACCATTCTCTGTCCAGAATTCCACAAAAGACCTTTTTACGTTTTTATATTTCAGGCCACCATGAATTGTAATTGAATAAAATACTCTTCTTTTTTTAATGCTGGAATTTTACAGTTGGGCCCAAATGAATGTTCCCATTACATACCACCATGAAAGCCATAGCCAACTCTAACATTTATGTACATTTCTTCTCTTTTATTTCCTTTTTGAGGATTTTGCAATGGTTCATCATAGGAGATGATTCCTTCCAAATAATTCTGTGTCTGAGTCAGATGTAAATAAAATAAGAATGCAAAAGGGGCCAGCCCAGTGGCGCACTGGATAGTGCGCCGCTTGGGAAGCGCGGCGGCGCTCCCACCCGAGGGTTCGGATCCCACATACAGACCGGTTCCCGCTCACTGGCTGAGCGAGGCGCGGGAGCAACACCGAGGGTTGCGATCCCGTTGCCGGTCCCCGGTCCGGTACGGGGGCAACACTGAGGGTTGCGATCCGTTGCCGGACACGGAAAAAGACAAAAAAAAAAAAAAATGTTTCCACTTGTTAGGGTATTTGGGTTCTGCAGAGAAACACAACCAACAGAGAGGGGAGAGAGGGGGAGGAGGAGAATGAGGGAGTGAGAGAGGGAGAGAGGGAGAGGGACATGGGAAGTGTTGTGGGGGAAGAGATTATAAGGAATTGGCTCCTGTGATTATGGAGGCTGACAAGTCTCAAGAACAGCAGTGGATAAGCTGGAGATCCAGAAGAGCTGATATTTCAGTTCTAGTCTCAAGGCAGGAAAAAACCAGTGTCCCAGCTTAGGGCAGTCAGTCAGGAGAAAATTCCCTCTTATTCAGGAAAGGATCAGCTTCTTTGTTCTACTCAGGCCTTCAGCTGATTGTATGAGGCTCACCTGCATCAGGGAGGGCACTCTGCTTGACTCAGTCTATCAATTTAAGTGTTAAACTCATCTGAAAACACCCTGAGAGAAACACCTATGGTAGTGTTTGACATGAAATTTTGGTATTCCATAGCCCAGTAAAATTGACACATAAAATTAACCATCACAGTTAGTATTTCCGTTTGATAAGTGACTTTTGGTAAACAAACTCTTCAGTCTGGTCAATGTCATGACCAGAATTTTTCCATTGTAAATCTGGACATCTGACCCATGATTAGAGTTAGTGAAATCAACTGTCAGCATCAATATTGTGCCTAGGAAGAGCTACGAGCCCAGGACTTAGGGAACATGCAAGTGTCTACGGCAATGAAGAAGGAGGCAGAAGAGGTGGAGCTCAGGACCCCAGGAAAAGAGAAAATGGTTGCAGCCCCACCAACCCTCTAAGCAAACCAAATTATGCAAAGGAAAGAGAATCTTTTCATGTTTTATATCCACAATTACACTGATAGAAACTAGATTAAGACTCACAAATTCTTGTCATATAGAACTGACTCGAAATATTCTCTTCTGGTGAGGGTCCAAACACAAGAAACTTAGCATTCTTTTATAGCCTTTACTGAGCATTTACTGAATGTAAGAATGATGTCACTCGAAGAGATGTGTAAGATATCAATGTACCATAGTTTTTCAAGGGCTTTCTTCTCTCCTTCAATATGACCAATAGCGCTGGCATATCTATATCAGTTATTAAATACATTGAATATTACTCTCGATATGTGGAAAAACAGTAGTGGTGACATCATCTATTTATTTATAATGTGTCGTGCAAATGCTGCTATACACCAACCACACAAATTAGGCTGTGATTCACAGACTCCTTTTTGAAGGTGAATGTATACAAGCAATTTTCATCTTCATTAAGTACTGTATCTTTAAAATATATACAAAAAGTGATTTATTGAAAGTCAAAGAAATCTGTGTGTTTGTGCACACATGCATGTGGGGGAGGTGATTCACATGACACTTAACATTACAAAAGTCCTAATAACAATGCCATAAATTGAACAGATCAGATCATATAGCCTTTTGGAAATAATCTTCAACATATTTCCAACATTTGGCTTATTTCTAAATTTTAATTTTGTTCCTTTCCTTCATAATTAATATAGTCAGTCAGTTTAATTCATTAAGCATCTAACTGAGTCTAAAAAGCCACTGCTTCAGCTCATCTAATGATTAGGTTGAGTTTATTAGAACTGTGATGTTTAATGCAAATATCAGCACTTTCCTTTTTCCCATTATACATTTATTTTTATAAAATAATAAAGGCAAGAGGCATTAAAATATCCAGATAACCACACAAACACTGATAAATAAAGATGGGTAGCCAAGTGATAGTTCAAGATGCTTATCAGCTCAGGACCAAAGTTTGAATTTTGAAAAAAGGCAGTTGGGTATCCATGTGCAACTGAAAGGGCAGGTGTTCAAAAGTCTATAGTAGAGGGGCGACCCCGTGGCTCACTCGGGAGAGTGCGGTGCTGGGAGCGCAGCGGCACTGCTGCCGAGGGTTCGGATCCTATATAGTGATGGCCGGTGTGCTCACTGGCTGAGAACGGTGCGGCGACACCAAGCCAAGGGTTGTGATCCCCTTACCGGTCACAGAAAAGAAGAAAAAAAAAAAAAGTCTATAGTAGAGAGGAATCAGGGAGCCACTCCATAACCACGACATAAATCAACAGATCAGACCATAAGGTATTTATGTCTGCTGTTGAAAAAAGTATTCAAAGGACTTCGGGTATTTTGACTTCAATAAAGAAAACTTCCTCCAGCCATAATTAATCTGAATGACAAGCA
>NW_007729065.1:285595-287867 GCF_000696425.1 Galeopterus variegatus | reverse complement strand
GGGTATTTTGACTTCAATAAAGAAAACTTCCTCCAGCCATAATTAATCTGAATGACAAGCACATACTTTAAGAATAAGATCAAAGCTGTACATGTTCAGAATATAGTTATCAAAATAATGTATTTATTAAAATAGCAAAGAATAAATATAAAGGCTTAACCTAGTATGAAATCATAAGACGTAAATTGTTAAAAGCATATCTGTTATTGAATGCCTTACTTGTTAACTCACTGATTCTCAAGTCAAGAGCTCTGGGCTAGCTGGGGATGGTACTGGGCACCTACTTACAGCAACGTACCAAAAACACAAGGATGTGGTTGGAGAATGCACACTCTAGTGTTATCTTTGCTTTGCTATGTTTTTAGTTACAATATCTAACTAATTTGTAAACTTCAAATAACATAATGGAGAGTGTCAGTATTTAATGTTTGCCAAAAGAAGGTTATATTTTAAGAACTGCTGAGAAATACTGCATTACTCCAATATAAATCTCTGTTATCAAACAGTGACCCTTTGGGGTGCGCAAGAGTAACATATAATTTGTCAAATAATCTAATTTAAAGCTAGTTCTGTCCCCAGTATTAGAGAGATTCTTTAAATGTACCAGGAATCTTATCCAGGCTTTGGCATGAGGATGAGATTTCCGGGGAAATCCTGAATCCTGATGAGAGGAAATTATGATCAATTTCATAGGTGCTTTGGTTATTTTAGATGGACAGTGTACTATTACAGTGCACCCTAAACAAAGCTACTCCACCTGAGCTGGGAGCGGGCTGGAAATAGGGAAGGCTCCATTTTACAAATGCTGAAGCATTGCTCCAGAGTCCCAAATATTTACATCTCTGTCTTTCTCTTTTCCTGCCAGTCCATCTTGGTTTTTATCTTATTTTTAAAGTTCTTCTTCCCACTTTTGATACAATCCATTTTGAACTTCTAAATCTTAAATCCCGTGTCCTTTCTCTCTGCCCATAAACCGCTCTGGCTCTGCTTTCCTCTATACTTAAGATCCCTCTGGAGAGACACAAATGGAGCCCGTTATCCTTTTTTTTTTTTTTTGTTTCCTGACACACTTCAGTGGAGAAGTTTTCTCTGCCCTCATGGTCCTAGCAGTGCCCCCCAACTGTTCACCTAGCTGGAGGCAGCACTCAAAGCCACAGACTTGAACAAAATAGGCCTGACCCTAACTCCATTATGCATTGCACTTGAGGCTGCATTAGCAAAAACAGATGGTCTGGCTGCAAAGCCACAGACGCCAATCAGGTACACTGTCGGCAAACATGTTCTCTAATCAGGATCCTTTCAAATGGCATCTGCTTCTCTCTCCCTGTAGGTATAGGTAATGATTCAAAACCTTCTGCACATTTCCTATTGTGCTTGGGTCTAACAACATGCCCACAGAACATAGTTCCCAGTCTAAGATGGGCCAGCTCACCCAGGCTGAGAGAGAAAGGCAAGCAGCGGGGCACTAGCCCAGAGTCTGTGAAGGGCACTTAGATATGTGGCCTCTTTCCCTGTGGGCAGAGCTGGAGTCTGGGAGGGGACATAGTGAAGCAGAGAGGAGCAGTGTCATAAATTTGTTTAACATGGCTCCTGCCTCAGCATCCATCTTTAGCCTGACATAAGTTACTTGAAACCCAGTCATACTGTCACCTTTGGCCTAGTTAAAAGATTCTCTCTCTGTGTGGTTGTTTGCAATGGACCCCACCTGTTCCTCATCCCACAGATCCAAACCCAACACATCCCTCTGCTGCTGGCCATGGTAATAGCTAATGGTCAACACCAGAGGCATGTAAATGAGCTACCCCTTCGCACGTGTTTTCTTTGAACTAGCCAATCAACAACTTAGGAAAAAGCCTACAGGAGATGCCTGTGGACCTTAATAAAGAAACAGTCCTGCAGGTCTTCTCTCAGGCTCCCCAAACACTGGTCGAGCTCTCTGCTGCTTCTGGGCTTGCCATCAGCTTCCCATCTGCACCCTTGCCCTCTCTGGGATCTGTAAGTAATAAATGTCTTCTGTTTATGCATTTTCTTTTCACCTCCTCACCTCTCACCTGACCTACATACCCAAACCTAACTTTTCCCTGGTCAGGGCTCTCCCAGAGAGTGGCTGTCTTGGCTTATGGCAGCTCTTAGCAGAGAGACCTCATGACCAAATTAAGAAGAAATCATAACAATTAAAATCATATCAGACAGCAGCAGGGGTTGTTGCTTCTGGTATCAGAGGCTGGCCCACCAGCCTAAGGGAAAGAATACAACACTGCTAGACTAGAGG
>NW_007729065.1:283701-284696 GCF_000696425.1 Galeopterus variegatus | reverse complement strand
CTGGTATCAGAGGCTGGCCCACCAGCCTAAGGGAAAGAATACAACACTGCTAGACTAGAGGGTAATGAAAAAGAATATATCCATTCATTTGTTTAAGAACAGACAAAACTAATCTACAGTTATAGAAATCAGAACAGTCATTGCTTATGTGGAATAAGGGTTGACTGGAAAGGGCATGATGAACTTTCTGGGGTGATGAGAAGGCTTTGTATCTTGTTTGGTTGTGCTCTTATATACAACTGTCAAAATGCATCAAATTGGACACATAAAACCTGTGCATTTCAATGTATGCAGACTTTGCCTTAGAGGAAAATAAAAAGATGAGACGTCTTTAAAATATATTAAAAGAATCTCATCTCCTCCCACAAAAAAGTGAAAAAAGTTATTTTCTCAGAGAAGCTTTTCCCAACTGCCGTACACAATCCACTACTCACCCTTTGTTACAGATTGTCATTTTACTGTATTTTCTTACATAGCCTATCAAAATTTGTGATATTAATTGCTCATATTCTTTGTTTCTGTAAATTTAAACTTTATGAGAACTAGGACCATCACTTTTTCACCATTGTGTATTTATACCTAACACAGTATCTAACACATGGCAGATATGTAATAAATATTCATAGGAAGAAAAGAGGAAAAAAAGGAATAAAAGAAATTAAAGAAATATCTTTGCCCATCAGTAAAAAAAGCATGCTGTTTGTCAAAACTCACCCCAGCTTCCATCTTTATTTCACTGTATTAGCATTAAGACTTTCAGCCTGATTGGGACAAGCACTACCAGGTAATAAACATATTATCAAATGACCATAATTAAAACAATGTGTTAGTTACATCTAGACGCTATGATGATGAAAGTATAGACAGCACACTTTTAAATAGACACCATGCTTTTAAATCTTGTCAGGAATAACATCACTTCCAGTAATATTTATTTTCTTAAATTTTGATTGACAGTTATATATTTATGGGGTACAAGGTGATGTTTTGATATA
>NW_007729065.1:281764-283626 GCF_000696425.1 Galeopterus variegatus | reverse complement strand
AATTAAAAAATATATAAAGTCATATTTCATGAGTCAGAACAAGTCACATTGTCTAGATTGAAATCAGTGATGTCACAGTGACTAATACAGTTTACCACAGTACGAATCTTTCAGTGTCAATGTTTATAAAGAATTTATAATGATACTAGCAATGTCATACTGTTAAAGAAAAAGGGATGTAATCCTATTTATCCATTTTTCCTATTGTTGCCTGTGCTTTTGGAGTCAAATCTAAAAAATCATTGCCCAAATCAATGTAGTGTAGTTTTTTTCCCTGTTCTCTTCTAGGAGTTTAACAGTTTCAGGTCTATGTTTAAGTCTTTAAGCCAAATTTTTTTGGCACGGGGCAGGGTGGCAGGCAGCTGGCTGGTGCCAGGAACTGAACCTATGACCTTAGGGTTATAAGGCTGTGCCTTAAGCAACTGAGCTAACCAGCCAGCCCTTTAATCCATTTTAAGTTGACTTGTATATATGGTGTGAGATAAAAGTCCAATGTTCTGTGTATGGATATCCAGTTTCCTAGCACTATTTATTGAAGAGATTGTCCTTTTCCCAGTGTGTGTCCTTGTCAAAAATTAATTGACCATAAAAGTGTGGGTCCATTTCTGGGCTCTCTGTTCCATTCCATTGGTCTATTTGTCTGCTTTTATGCCAGTACTGTGTTGTTTTCATTACTATCACTTTGTAAAATAGTTTGAAGTCAGTTGGTGTGATACCTTCAGCTTTTTTTTTTCTCATGATTTCCTAGGCTATTTGGATTTTTTTGTGGTTCCATATGAATTTTAGAATAGGTTTTTTCTATTTCTATGAAAAATGACTTTGGAATTTTGATGGAGATTGCATCAAAATCTGTAAATTGCTTTGGGGGAGGTATGGACATTTTAGCAAAGTTAAATCTTTTAATCCATGAACATGGGATATCTTCCCATTATTTGTCTTTCTCAATTTTTCACTAACATTTTGTATTCCATGTACAGGCCTTTTACCTCCTTGGTTAAATTTATTCCTAAGAGTTATTCATTATTTGATGGACACTTGACTATTCAAATTTGTGCTTATACAAATAAAACTGCCATGAAGATTTGTGTATAAGTGTTTGTGTGGACATGCACATTTCTCTTGCCTCAATACCTAGAAGTGTAATGGCTGGATCATATGGTAGATTTATAGTAAACTTTTTAGAAAAACTGTCAAGCTGTTTTCCAAAGTGATTGTACTATTTTTACATCCCCACTAGCAGTTTGAGAATTCTAGGTACTTTACCATTCTCAAAACACTTGTTTGGTCAGTACTTTTGAATTGAAACATTTTAGTGGGTATCTATTAGTATCTCATTATGATTTTAATTTTAAATAAGATGCTGAAAATCTATGTGCTATTTGTCATCTGCATATCTTAGTGAAATGTCTTCAAATTTTTTTATCTGTTTTTATATTGGGTTATTTGTTTTCTTATTGAGATGTAAGAGTTTTTTTCTAAAGTCATATTCAGATTTATTGTCCAAGTGTTTTATCTTAGGTAAAGGTTTGTCACTTCATTTCCATAGCATGGCTTATGAACAATAAGAGTTTAAAATCTATATAAAGAACAAATTAAAGGGGCCGGTCCGGTGGCGCACTGCGCTAGTGCGCCGCTTGGGAAACGCGGTGGCGCTCCCGCCCGAGGGTTCGGATCCCACACACGGACCGGCCCCCCGACAAAAAAAAAAAAAAGAACAAATTAAAAATATTTTCTTTTACAGTTTAAGATTTTGTATCTTCTTTACAAAATCTTTGTCACATCTAAGACTACTAAGAATATCTCATATTTTCTAATAGTAGTTTTGTAGTTTTAACACTTACATTTAGATCTATGATCAATAT
>NW_007729065.1:266573-281220 GCF_000696425.1 Galeopterus variegatus | reverse complement strand
AAAGAACAAATTAAAAATATTTTCTTTTACAGTTTAAGATTTTGTATCTTCTTTACAAAATCTTTGTCACATCTAAGACTACTAAGAATATTTCATATTTTCTAATAGTAGTTTTGTAGTTTTAACACTTACATTTAGATCTATGATCAATATCAAGCTAATTTCTGTGTCTGAAAAGAGGTAAGGGTCAATGCTCATTTTTTTGTACATGGTTGTCTAATTGTCCCATACCATTATTGAAAAGATTTCTCGCATTGAATTGCCTTGAATTTTGTCATATCTATTGACTATATATTTGTGTGTCTATTTCTGGATCTATAGTTTCTTCCAATGATCTCTCTNCTATTGACTATATATTTGTGTGTCTATTTCTGGATCTATAGTTTCTTCCAATGATCTCTCTATATATATCTATTTTATGCCAATAACATATTTTTATTATAGTTTCATAATATATCTTAAATAATATGAGTTCCAACTTTCTTAACCTGTTGACTCTAAGACCTTTCATTTTCTGTACAAATTTCAGAATAAGCTTTTAATTTCTACCAAAAAAAGCCTGCTGGTATTTTGATTAAGATTACTGTGTATCTATAGCTCAGTTTGGGGAGAATTGACATCTTAACAATATTGAGTCTTCCAATCCATAAACACTCTAATTTCTCCATTTATTTGGGTCTTCAATTTCTAAGAATACTTTATAGCATTAAAGTGTCTTACACATATTTTGGTACCCAAACTATTAAATGGGCATCATGAAAGTCCGTATCTCTTAAGGTTATGAATTCTGCAAGAATATACATATAGAGGGCTGACCCCATGGCTCACTCAGGAGAGCGGGGTGCTGGGAGCGCAGTGGGGCTCCCTCCGCGGGTTCAGATCCTATATAGGGATGGCCGGTGTGCTCACCAGCTGAACGTGGTGCGGATGACACCACACCAAGGGTTGCGATCCCCTTACCAGTCACACACACAAAAAAGAATATACACATAGAGTGCATCATAAGAACATAGTAGCCCCACCACCAGCACCACTTGTCAAACAACCAGAGGACATCTTGCAATGAAGGAAAAAATCTTAAAGACTGAGTATTTATTTAAGAACTATTTGACAAAATGACTTAGCAAGCCTAATATGATTCCAAATCTGCTCTTTTAATCATTGTTATTCTATCTTCCAATCAAAGAGTGGCACTCCACCTTATTGTATGCTGTTAGGGTTTGTTAGTTAATGACTTCAATTCAGAAATTTAAAATATTTTTGAATATAAGTTAAAATATTTTTATTGGCTTCTCCACTCTCTTACCTAAGAATTCCACCATCACTCACACCTCCCACTCCTTCGTCCCTGTTGTCACATACCACGTTGTACTTATTTATATTAATAATCTTTGGTTCTCTATACAATTACTCTTTCTTTCAAAATAATTCTTTCCAAACAGAACTGCTAACATATGTGACAGCTTGTAAGACCTTCTTTAACAGACTAGAATAAAATGCTTTTATTCTTTAAACACAAGAAGGTTAAAAGATCTATGGTCATGGGCTGCATAACAACATTTCTGTCGATGATAGACCACGTATATGGTGGTGATCCCATAAGATTACAATGGAGCTGAAAATTCCTATCTAGTGACATCACAGCATAGTTTATTGTTTTCTATAAATTTGATGGAGTATTTATAAAGTCTACAGTAGTGCACAGTAATGTCCTAGACCTTCACACTCACTCACTGACTCACCCAGAGCAACTGCAGTCCTGTAAGCTCCATTCATGGAAAGTGCCCTACACAGGTGTGCCATTTGAAATCTTTTATACCACATTTACTGTACCTTTTTATGTTCAGATATGTTTAGGTATACCTACTGGCCATTGTTACAATTGTCTACAGTATTCAGTACAGTTTTAAACGTGCCACACAGGTTTGTAGCCTAGGAGCCATAGGCTATACCATATAGCCTGAGTGGTAAGCTATACCATCTCGTTTGTGTATACATGTTATGATTGCACAACAACAAAGTCATCTGACACATTTCTCAGAACCTATCCCCTATTGTTAAGTGACCCATGACTATGATATGCTTTGTGCACTGAATTTCTAACAATATACTCATAACTTAGATGAATTACTATCTTCTATACTAAAACAGAGTTTACTCAGAATAGTCTAATGCTCTGATGCCATTCCATGAAAAAGGTACATTTTATTCTTTCCTGTGGAATAAATTTTCTCCTCTACAAATTCCCCAGGGTCTAGTACAACTATAGTTTGTAGGCACGTTTCAAAGGTATGGCTTAAATGCATGTTTTCCCATTCTGAACCATTTTTTAAATTTTGTTTTATGTTAAGTTTCTTATCAATTTGTCTCCTAGGTAGATGCTTAGACACCAGACTCTTCCAATATGTCCCAAGCCAAGTTTCTAAGCAAGATTGNCTATTGACTATATATTTGTGTGTCTATTTCTGGATCTATAGTTTCTTCCAATGATCTCTCTCTCTATATATATATATCTATTTTATGCCAATAACATATTTTTATTATAGCTTCATAATATATCTTAAATGAGTTCCAATTTTCTTAACCTGTTGACTATTCTAAGACCTTTCATTTTCTGTACAAATTTCAGAATAAGCTTTTAATTTCTACCAAAAAAAGCCTGCTGGTATTTTGATCAAGATTACTGTGTATCTATAGCTCAGTTTGGGGAGAATTGACATCTTAACAATATTGAGTCTTCCAATCCATAAACACTCTAATTTCTCCATTTATTTGGGTCTTCAATTTCTAAGAATACTTTATAGCATTAAAGTGTCTTACACATATTTTGGTACCCAAACTATTAAATGGGCATCATGAAAGTCCATATCCCGTAAGGTTATGAATTCTGTAAGAATATACACATAGAGGGCCGACCCCGTGGCTCACTCAGGAGAGCGGGGCGCTGGGAGCGCAGCGGTGCTCCCTCCGCGGGTTTGGATCCTGTATAGGGATGGCCGGTGTGCTCACCAGCTGAACGCGGTGCGGATGACACCACACCAAGGGTTGCGATCCCCTTACCAGTCACAAAAAAAAAAAAAAAAAAAATATACACATAGCAGTTTTTGGCTATTATGAATAAAGCTTCTATGAACATTTTCATACATACCTGTTTTGTAGACATTTGTTTTTGTTTTTATTGGATAAATAGGTAGTAATGGGAGTGCTGAGTCATGGGGTGGATATATATGTTTTACTTTCTTAAAAACTAACAAGAGGCTCCCCAACCACTGGTCGAGCTCTCTGCTGCTTCTGGGCTTGCCATCAGCTTCCCATCTACACCCTTGCCCTCTCTGGGATCTGTAGATGCTTAGACACCAGACTCTTCCAATATGTCCCAAGCCAAGTTTCTAAGCAAGATTGTATCAACACATTGTAGGCGCAGTCGCACCAAATTCACAGAAGATCAAATGAAAATTCTTATCAATGCCTTTGAACAAAATCCTTACCCAGGTTATGCTACCAAACAAAAACTTGCTTTAGAAATCAACACTGAAGAGTCAAGAATCCAGGTTTGGTTTCAGAATCGAAGAGCTAGGCACCAACTTCAGAAAAGACCAGACCTTGGGAAGACTTTAGAATCAAGCCAAAGACATGATCACCTTGAAGAACAGACTCAAAGTAGAGAACCCAGACGGTGTCGTACCAGTTATACCTGCTCTCAATTACACACCCTCATTGAGGCATTTATGACCAACCCTTACCCTGGGTTTCATTTCAGAGAACAACTTGCCAAAGAAATTGGAGTTCCAGAGTCAAGAGTCCAAACTTGGTTTCAAAATCGAAGAAATAAATTACATGCCTGGAGAAAAAGAGAACTACGTGAGTCCTTAGAACAAGACCAGGGACAAGACATGAGTCCTTAGAACTAGACCAGGGACAAGACATCTGAAATGAAGTTCAAGGTATACAAGGTACACAAAATGGCACCAATTTCACTAGCAACTCTTATTTCTCTGGAGCCAGAATATGGACAAAGAGACAAATTCAGTGTATTTGACATCATCATCCTGGACCCTATATGTCTTCCTGGGAATCTACCCCTCTGAGTCTGCCAGCTAAGTTTTCTGGAGATGGTAAACAGGACTTCAGGAGGCAGAGACCGGTACAAGAGACACCATACAGCCCTACCGACCCAGCCTGGCTCCAGAGTTCAGCAGACCTTGATACAATGAAAATAAACTTAGTAATAATATTTTAGTCATCACAGTCATGATTGATTCAAGCAAAAATCATCAACTGATGTTCAAACCTTAAAGTCTGTCAAAGACATATATACATCATCTCAAAGAATCTCCTCACACATACTTATTTTAAAAAAGAAAACTGATAATTTTGCAGTGACAAAAACTGGGCTCTACCTTAACCAAGTGGCTGAAATTCATTTCCCCAGTAATGGCACAAACCAGCATGAGGTGCCTGCCAACATGATTCACTAGGAAGGACACAAGATGCAATGTTATAACACCAAAGTCAAGGGTTCAGATCCCCAACCCCACCAGCTGCAAAAAAAAAAAAAATCTTCTGTATTATTGACAAAGTAAGCTGAAATCACAAGGAAGCAAGAAGCAAACTCAAATTGAGTGACAGTCTACAAACTAACATCCCTGTGCTCTCCAACAATGGACTGAATAACAACAGAAACGGAGAAAAGGCCAGTTGACTCAATATTTAGAAAGTACATCTTCTGAAGAGCTCTTATGTATAGTGTATGCTACCACTTATGTTTAAAAAAAAAAAATCTGACGTGTTTGTTCCTAAGACTGAGCCCATTTTCCTTAGAGAAAGCAGTTTTTTAAATTGTGGTAAAGCATATGTATAACAATTTAATCGTTTTCAGTATACAGTTAAGTACATTCACACTGTTAAACCATCACCACCATCCATCTCCAGAACCCTTTTGATTTTGTAAAATTGAAACTCTGTACCTATTAAATAATCCCCATTGCCCCCTCCCTCAGCCACTGGCAATCACCATTCTTTTTGTCTCTGCAAAGTTGAATGTTCTAGGTACTTAATAAGTGGGCTCATAAAATATTTGTCCTCTTGTGTCTGGCTTATTTCATTTAGCATAATGTCTTCAGGGTTCACCCATATTGTAGCATGTGACAGAATTGTCTTTTTAAGGCTAATATTTCATTGTATGAATGTAATATTTATATGTATTATACAGCACATGGGTTGTTTCCACCTTCTTGGCTATTGTAAATAACGCTGCTATGAACATTGGTGTACAAATATCTGTTTTACTTCTTTCAATTCTTTTGGGTACTTACCCAGAAGTGGAATTGCTGGACCATATATTTAATTTTTAAACATTTGGGTACTTACCCAGATTACTTCTTTCAATTCTTTTGGGTACTTACCCAGAAGTGGAATTGCTGGACCATATATTTAATTTTTAAACAGATGTTATAAAGCAAAAAAGTTTATCTTGACTGTTTCTTACAAAATAGAAAGCAACCCATACATTCCTGGCAGCTGGTAGCCTTTTGTACCGTTAATATTAAAGCAACTTCTGTTTTAGCTGTTCTAGAAGACAAAATTATTCTTTTCCTCAGTGTTTTCCTCAGCTTTCTCAAGGTAACTTTGCAAGTTTTCAGGTGTCATGAAAGGTTGTAAGAAGAAAGTGACCCTCAGGAGTCCACCTTTTAACTTCTCTTAGTTAGAAATTAAGTCCACAAGGACATATTCTACCCCTAGTGTCTGCTGGGCTTGTTGAGAGAAGCCCTGAAAAGGCCTTTAGGATTTGCTCCAGTGACAATACGAGGGGTCTTCAAAAAGTTCATGGAAAGTTTCATATTATCTTTTCATTCTATCTTTTCACAAACTTTTTGAGGTGCTCATATGGGTCAGCAGAGAGATGTAGCAAAAGTAATCTTTCTCCAGAGGATTCAAACCTTGACTTTTGACCATATAATGTTAACAGGCTTAGAAATTTTCAAAGTTAAGTTCCAGGTAAGCATGCCCCAGGATTCTTGCTGGTGTACCAAGTGTCATATCACTTAGACATTGCCAAGGTCAAGAACCAGCTATATGTTCTTAACCCTTTCTCCCACATTTTCTGAAGTTTTCTAGAACTCTGAATTTACTCAAATGTCACTCCATTTTTCACTTGTTCGTTCAGTCGGTTTTCTTTGCAGGGTACTAGGGATTTAGAAACAAGTACGTCAATGTCTTACACTCAAGCATTCACAGCTAGTCGAAGAGTCAGACTGTGAGCAAACAATTCAGGCTTGAAATTAGACAGTCTGGATTCAAATTTTTGCTCCATTAGTCATTAACTATGTGACCTTGGACAAGTTCCTGGTCCAAAAGCCAAGGTAAGAATCGTATCTGAGAGGAGATTGTTTGGGGATGTTTCCCTGGGTCATCCTATATTACCAATATATATTAAGCCTCAGTTTCCCCATCTATAATGTGGAGATACTTCAAGACCATGTAGTAGGTGATTTTATTAAGGATTAAAGGAGAGGATATAGAAAAAGTTAATGGCAATACTATGTGTGTACTATTAACTATACAACAGGTAATAAGGGCAAGATACATGTGGTTGAACATGTGACTGAGATCAAAGGTGACATTTGAGCTGCAACCACAGTTTTGGCATGTAGAGGGGAAGGAGGAAATATGCTTGGCAGGATAGTATTTCTTCTGCAATGCAGCAAAGGGGATGAAAGAGAGGGCAGTTGTACAAATTGATGCATAGAAGTCAGAAGCCAGAATGAGGGCTTTGAATGCCACAAAATGAAGTCTTAATTCATTAGACAATGGGAAGTCATCAAAGGTTTCTACATGGGGGGAAAGGGCATGATAACAGCTGTGTTTAGGAAGCTGAGGCAGGTGACCATTTAGCAGGTTGCTGTAGGTAGCAAAGAGGCCTGAACCCAAATGAGAAATGTGATAACAGAGAAGGGCGATAAAGCTCTGGAGGAATGGCTGGAATCTGGGCTGCTTGAGGGCGGGACCCTGCTTATTCATTTTAATCTGTCAATGGCTGGCAAATGGGTATTTAGCAAACGTTTACTGAATGAAGGAAAGAGGGAAAGATGAAAAAAATGAAAATGTCTAGGAGTAGTAACATGTGATGAACCATAGAATGGGATCATTCAAAATTAGGATAGACATCTTCCTGCATACTAGGGAAGAAAAAGATTCGATTTCCTGCATCAGTCGGGGTTTAAAGTATATACATTTATGTGTGTGTACACATGCACTAAATGCAGAGAACATGATTTATAATAAATAGAGAACAAACTCATGTAAATAGTGGTTTAAAAGTCACTCTGATAATGGTGCATTGACTTCTATTGCATTTTCAAAGACAATATTGGAGCCACCTACTCCTAATGGTCTTAGTGGAATGCAGCATCCACCAATTGCACACCCCATCCAAATTCCACCAAGACCAAACCCACAGAGAAAGGAGTTGTTTCCCTGTGGAGCTTATTCCAGCCACTGTCCTGAGACTGCAGCATCAGGTAGTGGTAAGACTCCAGGCCTTAGCCTGCAAAGACCTAGAGCTTCAGCTCTGACAGTTTGTAGTTCTGTAAGCCAGAATAAATCGTTTCACCCTCTATAAAATGGAGATAGCATCCCTGTCTGGCAGAGTAGTTGTGGATGACACTGCAGGTGAACCAGGTGATAATAATCACAACTTCCAATATCACTTCCACACACAGGCTTGGTTCTGTGTGTCCTCCACACACTAACTCTTGCGGTCCTAAGGTAGACACTGTTTTCCCACTCTACATAAGAAAGTCTTAATAATAAATACTCAATTAATGGCTCTGATCATGGTTTTTTTGGGTTTTTCCATAAATTTTATCTCCCAGGATGGGTAACTTCTTAGTTTTGCTGCTATTTATGTCACCTCAGTCTGCCACCCCTCCAAGTATAGTGTAGCATGGGACAGGACATGTCTTACAATTGCTTTAGTACAGGACCTTAACTGAGACAAAATAAAACATAATAAAGACCCTAAAAGCACCCTATATTTTTCCCTTCGATGGTTATTGGAGAGTCTATGTCCTGACTCTAATCTCCTCAAAGTAGAAAGAGGAGGTGAGGCTTAGTGATTTGTAGGGGTTTTGTGTTTTTGATATAATAAAATCAATATTTTACTCATCAGAATTGTAGGGTTGCAGAGGACAAATTAGCTAACAATGACTTCTCCTCAAATGAAAAGCATCTGGAGCAGCTAAACTAGATTCTTCTTCCCAAGGGGCCTCAATGAGAGTACAGGCTTTTGCAAGGGATGGGTCCGGGTGGGCTCAGCCACAGGTGAGCAAGAGAGAAAACGGGGCTGGAGGCCAGCGTGGATGGCATGTGCTCACACAAACCTGCAGTGACACCTCCCTGGAAATACAAAAGCTATGCTCCAAGATGACTCTAGGCACGATAGACAGTGCCAAGTGTGGAGAGATGGAGAACTGGCATCGAGCAGGGTGAGACTCCAGAGGAAGTCTCAGGGAAAAATCCTTGCCCACTCATTGGTAACTATTAGTGATCTGGGAATGATGCTCCTGTGGAACTTAAGCCCCACACATGTGATATTTCAACTTCTTCCTAAAATCACAGGTTTGTGCTTTAGTTCAGGAGACCCAAGGTTTCCAGTACAGCATCTATTCTTTCCATGAAAGGGACCTCAGCCCTTGTACCAAGTCATAGTTCACCAAAGACTTATGGACAGAGGAGAGGAGGGGCTAAGTGTTGCTACACTGAAAACGTGGTGAGTAGCCCCCCGAGGGGTCTGCCTTGGCCAGGTCAGCTTTTCACCCCACATTGTCTCTTCTGCTTCCTTCTGAGTTCTGACGACCAGACTCCCTGCCCCAGTGGTTATGCCACCCCTGTACCTGAGGCCAGCTCCTAACCACTGAGAATGGATTCTCAGCACTGAGGAACACAAAAGACATGGACCACACAGGCCTGCCCTCTAAAAGCTTATGACCACCCTGTGCGGGTAGAGACATGGAACCAGCACTTGACTTGGAGGCAGACGGCCTGGATTCTGGTCCTGATCCTGACACTTTCTTAAAAGCTAGCTTGGGATCATTTATTCAACATTTCCAAACCTCAGTTTCCTCATTTTAAAAGTGTAATTAATCAATTTGCCTCAGATTTTTTTAAGAGAACCAAATAATACTAATAGCTGATGCCTATATGGGACTTACTCTATGCTAGGTGCTGCTCTAAGTGCATAAGTCATTTGATCCTTAACCCTATCACTTAGGTACTGTTATCTCCAGTTCATAGATTTTTTAAAAACTGAGGTACACAGAGGACAAGTAATTGCACAAAGTGACAAGCTCGCAAGAGGCAGAGCTGGGATTTAAAAGGGACAGAGCTGCCTCAGGAGTGGGTTTAACTACTGAAAACTGTAGAACAGTATTCAGATGAGGCATCGTTGTTTCTGCAAATTGGGATGCGGACAGTGAACAGACGTTAAAGGACCAAATATGAATCAGCTAGCGCAAGGTCACGTGGGCATATGATGAGGTGCTCCCATCCTCAGGAGATGCTGCAAACATTTCAGAAGTGTTCCCCACTTGTGGCATTTCCTATCAGATAAAAGTGGAAAGATCTGGAGAGCACTTTCCTTGTATAAAGTTGTCCTTGGCAAAACAATCTAACGTACCTCAGTATTTGCCACAAAGGCTCTTTTCCCAAATAGCTTTCCTGCCATGGAAACAGTGCTTTAAAGCTGTGATTTAATATCTGCTATCCAAGTAGAAAAAGCATATGAGCACTTCCAATTATGTGTTCTTCAGTAGTTTGCAAGCTCCTCGTCTGCAATAGGTGCTCAGAAAATCAATTTGGAGTGAGGCTGAGAAGGAGGCAATTCTTTGAAGCCCAGGAAGGCATTAGCAGGACACACAATCTGAAACAAATAAAGCCTTAGCAAGTTTACCATCAGTCAAGACACATAGGATTTGTTCGTAAGTGGCTTCCAAAGCAAGGCAAGTGAAAGATTCTGGGTAAGACAGTACAGTTAAATCTGTTTTTTAATCTTATTTTCTGGACTATGAGTTGGGATATATACTTAAATTGACACACCCCTCATTCGAGTCCTTCTATATTCAATTAAAATGTTCAATTTTGATTGAATTAGCAAGTGAAAAATCATTTTGAGGATGTACAACTTCCGTACGCTTATAAGATACTATGCATTTACTTTACAAGGAAGGTGATGTATTTGTAGGTGCTAGACAGAATTCTCAGAAATATCTATGTTTATGTACCATTTTGTGTAGGTAAAGTTTTACGCAGGGTAGACTTTAGATTTAATCAGACCAGGAACAAAAAGATTTTTGTTTTCCCAAAACACACACACACACCCCTACTGTGTATGAAATATGTGTCGGGGGAGAAGCGGGTGATGTTGGTTGGTGAGGTCTTGATACAAGTGTCAGTGAGGAGCAGACACTCTCCTCTTGTCACATTGTTTGAAACAAAATCTTTCTCCCTGAACCATCTGACTCCAATAACCTCGGTGGCAATCTTGCCAGTTCTGATGGAACAAAAGGTCATGACACTCGATGGCACAGATTTACTTGTCATCTCCACCACTGATTCATGCTGGCCCAGTTACTGGGCTACAGACATCTGTCATCCACTAATCTACTCAGAATGTCAGGGAAAGCGGTGCTGAAGCCTTGACGTGTGAATCTTCCCTCCTGAACGCTCTCTGCTGGGCTCTGAAGAATAGCTCAAGAGCTGGCAGCTGAGAGGAGTTTTGATGAGCTGTGCTGCTGTGTACCCACTCGAGCTTCGGTGAGATTGTGCACTGTCAGTCAGCTGTCTCCTGGGGGCCCAATTCTCATTTAAGCTTTTGTATTTAACGGGAAACTCAGAGTTCTCACTCTGGAGTTTCAAATGAAGTTCAAATCAGATGTAATTTACAGTTTTATGAAGGCTATGGAATATTTTCTGACTCTGGAAGTAGCTCAGAAACGGAATTGCCTTTAATGATTATAACTTCTCATTCTCAAATTTGCATTAATGTGTGCTCCTTAACTAGATAAAAACATTTCTCCACCAAGCACATCCGTATGGGGAATATGCTCATGCACATGAGTGTTCCCAGGTACGGAGCTGCTTCATTTTAGATTCTGTGGCTTAACTTCCACTGTTTTAAAGGGCAATTTGAATGCATGGGATTCATTGGAATACAGATGTGCTCTCCCCATCTTTCAAAACAATCAGCAATTAGATTATAACAGGCTGTGATTAACGTCGTGCTTACATAGAAATGCAAGGCATCCTGTGCCTAACAGTTTAGCAACAAACGCAGACATTGCTATGGAAATTAACATTCTTTTTAAGAGCCACGTCAAATATTGTGTCCTGGCTCTACAGGCCACAGGCATCTAGCAGTCCACAGGCACTACTGTTTCCCTCTAGAATAACTGTGCTATTTCAATATAAAAAAGGTTTTTGGTTGGGGGGAGTCTGTGGATTTTTAGCAAGGTCTTTAAAAAGTTTGGAGTGTTGTTTGTCTTACACACACACTGAAATTTAATGTCAATACAACTTAACAACATAAAATTTACATCTGTATAGAACAATCTCTGTAGAAAAGACATACTAACAGAATATTAAAATCTGAATTAGGTAAGAGCAAAGAATGTTCACTGAAATTTAATGTCAATACAACTTAACAACATAAAATTTACATCTGTATAGAACAATCTGTAGAAAAGACATACTAACAGAATATTAAAATCTGAATTAGGTAAGAGCAAAGAATGTTTATCCTCTCTCTTTAATGGTTTTGAATACATCTCAATATTTAGGTTTCTGGCTTTGATATTTTGACATCCTCTCTTTGAAATACAGCTGTACTTTCCTGATATCCCTTAAAAGCCCATACCACCCCCCACCTTAACAGAGGGGCCCCTGTTTATACAACTGCTTATATGAGAAGTCAAATAAATATCATAAGCAATTTAGGATCAGTAAGTCCACTCAGGAAAAAAGAAAGCATTCCAGTAGTCATAAGAAAAACTTAAAGAGAATTGATTAAATAGGTATTGGAGAATTGAAACAGTAAAAAAATGAAGACAGAGGCAATGGAGACAGTGACTGCCAAAGGCAGCTTCCACACCACAGGGTCAGGGGGATTAAGGGAGGAGGTTGGGCTCACTAGAACCTATTAGTCTGAACCAGGGCCAGCTTCCTGGGCGTGCGCCCCATGCAGTTCCATAGCACCCCGCACTCAGAAGGGTTCGGCTTATGTTCTGCAGTCCCTGTCTTCTAATTCTTAACCATTTTGAACAAGGGACCCTCATTTTCATTTGCACTGGGCTCCATCAATTATGGAGCTGGTCCTGGTTTGAATCATATGAAATTGCTCTGTTTTTAAATCAAAATCTTCAAATATTGACAATTTTATATGGTTCGACATAATAAAAGCTTATAGATGGGCCATGTAAAACTTGGACTTGAAATGCCAGGAAGAAGGTGCTGCCTACCTAGCCAGTGCTGAGGGACACATGAGACTGACTGGAGTATGAATAAAACTGAGATTTGAAGTCAGCAGCTATTGAAACCAACTGCCCCTGCCAGGAAAAAGCATCGCTGGGGCTGGCAATGACAAGATCAGGGAGCAAACAGGAGCAAAAGTGTCCCTTCCTCCACTCCAGTCATCCACTCTTCCTCAGTGTCTTTCTATTGCAAAACTGGACAAGGAGAAAAAGGGGTTTGCAGAGACCCAGGCCCAACCTCAAAAGGCTGAGAAGGGTAGGCTTGGAGCCTGCTATAGACTGTTTGTCTCCCCCCAAATTCATATGTTGAAATTCTACCACCCAAGATGATGGTGTAAGGGGGTGGGGCATTTGAAAGGTGGATAGGTCATGAGGGTGCAGACCTCATGAGTGGAATGAGTGCCCTTATAAAAGAAGTCCTGGAAAAATTCTTCTCCCCTTCCACCGTGTGAAGACACAGTGAGAAGATTCCATCCGTGAACCAGGAAGTAGGTCCTCAACAGACACCAAATCTATAGGTACTGTGATCTTGGACTTTCCAGCCTCTAGAACTGTGAGAAATAAATACCTGTTGTTTAGAAGCCATCCAGTCTATGGTATTGTGTTTTAGCAGCCTGTACAGACTAAGACAACCCAGAGACAATAACTTAATAATGAACATAAGAAAAGGTAGCTTAGAGGACACTAAGCCAAACAAGGACAGGTGGTTCCTGTGAAGTCAGAGTTAAAGAATAAACATGAGATAACTACAGTAAAAAGGTAAATAGAATCCTTAAGGTGATACAAATAGAGAATATAAAAGAGTTTCTGGGAAGTTTAAAAAATATTTTTAACTTTGTAAAACTCAGGAGATTGGGAAAAAAATGGTCACAGCTGAAAATTGCTCTATTGTTCTGGAAGATCAGAAAGAAGAAATATACCACAACGAGAACATAAGTATAAAGTCATACAAAGCACTAGTGAAAAAATAAGGGTCATAAATGATAGATTCAGAAAATATATGAAAAACAGAAGCTTCAAAGCACAAAAAGATGTAGTATATAAATTATATTTGAAGAATAAATACAAGAAAAATTTCTGGAGCTGAAAAATCATGGAGATTTGACTCATTGAATCAAAGGCAAAATTAATGAAAGAGGATACATACCTAAATATGCAAGTGAAATTCCTGAAAGCCAAAGAAAAAAAGGCAACTTTTACAAGTTTCCAATCAGGGAGAACTGGTTGCTTACAAAGGTAAGAAAATTAGAATAGCATCAAATTTCTCATCCGCCACATGGGAAACCAGAATGCATTGAGCATGTAGACTTTAGACAGCTAAGGACAAAGATGTCTATTAAAATCAGGAACAAGAGAGGCAAATTTTACTTCTCCGAAGTTTATGTGATTGTATACGTAACAAAATTCAAACAGCTCAGCTAGCAACCTACTAAGGGGACATTCAAAAAGGGAGACAGGAACCAACCTGAAAGAACTCCCAGAGGCTCAAACGGAACAATTCAAGCAATAAAATAAATAGTATAGCATCATATCATAACCCAAAATAAATACCCATAAGCACATATTTGTATAAGTAAATAAGCAATTAAATAAATGCCTAAATATATAAATAAATGAATAAATAAATAGAAAAGAGCAATACTTTTTACAGAACCATTACAAATAAGATATGTAGATACTCTCCCTTTTAGGAGATGGAGCTTAACTATTCTCTCTTCTCTCCCCTTGAGTGTGGGTTGGACTTAGTGACCGCCATCTGAAAAATAAAGTATGGAAAGGAGGAAAAAAGTCACTTAACAGTGGAAAAACCCGACAAACACTATTTTGGCCAGATGATCAAGGTTAATATATGACCAGTGATAAATCATGTTGATAGCATGTCCCGAATGACGGGATGTGATAAGAAGATCACTAACCTCAGCCTACTCATGGAAAAACACTGGACAAACACAAATTGAAGAACAAATCGAAATACCTGACCCAATACTCCTCAGAACAAGGAAAGACTGAGAAACTATCACAGACTAGAGAAGACTAAGAAAACATGAAACTAAATGTGACGTGTTACCTTGGATTGGATCCTAAAACAACAAAAAGACATTAGTAAAAAACTTAGTGAAAGC
>NW_007729065.1:264665-266533 GCF_000696425.1 Galeopterus variegatus | reverse complement strand
AGCACATATTTGTATAAGTAAATAAGCAATTAAATAAATGCCTAAATATATAAATAAATGAGTAAATAAATAGAAAAGAGCAATACTTTTTACAGAACCATTACAAATAAGATATGTAGATACTCTCCCTTTTAGGAGATGGAGCTTAACTATTCTCACTTCTCTCCCCTTGAGTGTGGGTTGGACTTAGTGACCGCCATCTGAAAAATAAAGTATGGAAAGGAGGAAAAAAGTCACTTAACAGTGGAAAAACCCGACAAACACTATTTTGGCCAGATGATCAAGGTTAATATATGACCAGTGATAAATCATGTTGATAGCATGTCCCGAATGACGGGATGTGATAAGAAGATCACTAACCTCAGCCTACTCATGGAAAAACACTGGACAAACACAAATTGAAGAACAAATCGAAATACCTGACCCAATACTCCTCAGAACAAGGAAAGACTGAGAAACTATCACAGACTAGAGAAGACTAAGAAAACATGAAACTAAATGTGACGTGTTACCTTGGATTGGATCCTAAAACAACAAAAAGACATTAGTAAAAAACTTAGTGAAAGCCATATAAAGTCTGTACTTTAGTTAATGTACCAGTGTTAGTTTCTGAGTTGTGAAAAATATGTAAGATATTCACAATAGGACAAACTGGGTGTGGGGCATATTTTCTATAAATCTAAAATTATTCCAAAATAAAAAGATTATTTTTTAAAAACTTGTTAGAATTATTTTTTTAATGCTGTTAGCTAGATACAAGAATAAATATAGAAAAATCAAGAGTTTTTATTAATATTAGCAAAAAATTTTTAAAATACAATAATGACAAAAACTATCTTTAGTGACAAAATGTCCAGAAAAGCTGTGAAATCTATAAAACTGGGAAGATATAAATATGTGGAATATTGTGGCATGTTCTTGAATAAGAAGATTCAATAAAAAAATCATTAAGCCTTTCCCAATTAATATATGTTTAATTCCAAAAGCGTTTTTTTTACTTAACTATGCAAAATGACAATAAAGACCATATGTGGTAATCTTTATGAAAGAATTGGCAAGAAAACTTCAAAAACATTAATAGTCAAGGGGATTTATCCTGACAAATATTAAAACTTACTAGTAATTTCCACTAGTGAATATAATTCAGAAATAGATAGAAATAGATCGGTGGAACAGGTAAGAATGTTCAGAAACAGATCTAAGTAAATTCCTGCATGAAGAACATGAAATTTCAGTTAAGTAGCTAATTAGTTAAATAAGTATTCAATCCAACAATTGCCTAATTAATGAGTCAATTCAAAAAATATTTGTTGCATGCCTACCAAGTGCCAAGTACTAAAACTAGTATACAATACAGAATAAGACAGACTATGTCTGTTTTTAGAAAATGTTAATCTTGGTAGGTGAAAAAGACAATAAGCAAATATAAAAATAGATATACAAAATTTTACCAGGTGACTCTATGATGAAAAACAGAGCATGTTAAGAGAATTGAGAGTAGTAGGAAAGTCAGAATGCTGCCTTTCTGGAGGTGACATATGACAGAGATCTGAGCAAAAGGAATAGGTAATCCTTGTGAATATTTGGATGTAGGACATTTCTGAAATAAAATAAAATATCATAACATAGAGGTGGGTGAACCCTGTCATGCTCCAGGAACAAAAATAAGAACAGGCGAGAACCATAGGAGAGGAGATTGGAGAGATTGGCCAAAGTCAGAAAATTGTATGCCTTGCTGGCTTTTACTCTGAGTGAGATGAGAAGCTTCTGTAGTGTTTTGAGCAGAGGAGATGTCACATATTGCAAGTTGACCACAGAAAATCAGGAGTGGACCTGGGGAGACCAGTTGGGAATCTATTACAATATAG
>NW_007729065.1:259587-261167 GCF_000696425.1 Galeopterus variegatus | reverse complement strand
TGTGCAATGAGCAGCACTACTTTCAGAGTATATTCATTACCCTAAGAAGAAGCCTTGTACCCATTAGTAGTCACCTCCATTTTCCTACCCTCCCATCACCACCAAGCCCCAGGCTACCACTAATCTACTTTCAGTCTCATGGTTTCTTAGTTCATTCTGCTGTAATAAAAAACCATCAACTGGGTGGCTAATAACAGAAATTTATTTCTCACAGTTCTGGAGGCTGGTTGGTGTCTGGCGAAGGCTTACTTCTTGGTTCATAGATAGTGTCTTTTTGTTGTGTTCTCACATGGTAGAAGGGTGAGGGAGTTCTCTGGGACCTCTTTTATTAGGGCTCTAATCCCATTCATGAGGTTGGAGCCCTCTCGACCTAATCACCTCCCAAAATCCCCACCTTACATTGGGGATTGGATTTCAACATATGAATTTGGAGGGGACACAAACAGTAGTCTGTAGCATATGGGTTTGCTGATCTGCAAAGTTTATGTGAATGGAATCTTAGTACATGTAGTCTTTTGTAACTGACTTCTTTCCCTTCACATGTCTTCANAGAAGGAAAAGATAATGGTGGCTGAGTCTCACTGTCACAGATGATAAAAAGATTGACTTGCTTAAATGATTGGATGTGGAGTTTGGGAGAAAGAGAGGAATCAGAAATGATTCCAAGCATTTTGGCTTGAGCCACTGGATAAATGGTAGAGTCTTTTTCTGAGGTGGAGAAAATGAGAATAAAACAAGTGTTATTTTTTTTAACTAGTAGAAAGGGGTTGGTGGGGACAGTAAGAATTAAGCACTCAATTTAAATTTGCCATGACTTTTAAACATTCAAGACAGATGTTGAATAAACATTAAATATGAATCTGGAATTCAGAAAGTATAAATCTGTGAGTCTTCATCTAAAGACAAAACCAAAGGATTAAGCCTGATACCCGTACGTTTAGAGGTTGAAAGGAGAAGGTAGATTTATCAGCAGAGGCTGGGAAAGATAGGCCAGTGAGGTGGAACCAAAGCCAGGAGCCTCTGGTATCCTTAAGGCCAAGTGACTAAAAGATAAAAGGAATAGTCAGTGCGTTAAATGCAGCCAAACGATTGACCAAAAGAGAGACCAGGGCTCAATCTTTGGATCAGCAATGCTGAATGATTTTTCCACAGATATCACCATCACAACCTGTTAATAAGACAAAGCTGAATTTATTGCTTACTGAGTGCTATGGTTTGAATGTTACCTCCAAAACTCATGTTGAAATTTAGTTGGCTTTGTGATGGTATTAGAGGTGGGACCTTTAAGAGGTGATTAGGTCATGAGGGCAGAATGGATTAATGCCGTTATCATGGGAGTGAGTGATTTGTAGAGTGGGTTCCTGATAGAAGATGAAGTTTAGCCTCCATTTTCTCTCTGTCTTGCATGCTTGCCCGCCCTTCGTCTTCTGCCACGGGATAACAGCACAAAGGCCCTGCCAGATGCAGGCACCATGCTGTTGGACCTCCCAGCCTCAGAACTGTGAGCCAAATAAATTTCTGGACATTGTAAATCACCCAGTCTGTGGTATCTGAAAACAGACCAAGATGCTTGGGTAAAG
>NW_007729065.1:257094-257973 GCF_000696425.1 Galeopterus variegatus | reverse complement strand
TCTAATTGTGCTAAATGAAACTAAATTATAGTATAATTTTTCTATTAATATAATCTAAGAGGTTGAAGTGAAAAGGGAGAGTAATTCTTAAGCCAAGAAATACAGAAGTCATAGAAGACAATACTAATAAATTATACCTCATAAAAAATTGAAATTTTTCACATGACAAAAGACACTGAGCAAAGCCTAAAACAAAAGATAGACTGGGAAAAAAATAATTGGAAAACATATGGCAGGCAAAGGGTTAATAGCACGACTGATAGAAGGATTCCCAGAAAATCCTTCATATCAGTAAAAAAGATACAAAAGAAAATCTAGTTTAAAAATCAACAAAACAACCTGGCTAAATAGTAGGAAAAAAATGTACCAAAGAGAAAATGCAAATCTCTAATAAATATATAAAAATGTGTTTAATTTCACTAAAGTCTCAGTGCAAATTAAAGCAATAATGACTCACGAATATCAGCATATTTGCAACAGTTGAAAAGATTGATTACATGCAGTGCTGGTGAGGGTATAAGAAAATGGACTGTCTCATTTATATTGGTATTAGGGTGAATTGCTATTTTATTTTTGTAAATTAGTCTGGCAACATCTATTAAAATTAATTGGTACACACATATTGATTCAAAATTTTAGTTATGGTTATCTAACTTTAGACAAGTAAAAACATTTACCTACAGTAATATTGTATTGGAGCATTGTTGTTAACAGCAAAAAACTGAAAAAAAAAAAACCTTGAATTCAATTAACATAAAAATAATAAATTATACCAGATGCAGACTACAGAATGTTATTTTGCAACTACATAAAAGAATGCACTAGTTTTGTATGTAATGACCCATGAAATGTCCATGATACATTTTTAACAGCTTCACT
>NW_007729065.1:250289-256041 GCF_000696425.1 Galeopterus variegatus | reverse complement strand
GTTTATGTGAATGGAATCTTAGTACATGTAGTCTTTTGTAACTGACTTCTTTCCCTTCACATAATGTCTTCGAGGTTCACCCATGTTGTATCATGTATCAATACTTGGTTCCTTTTTTATTGCCATATAATATTTCATTGTATGAATATACCACATTTTAAAAAACGCATTCATCAGCTAATAGAAAATTAGGTTGTTAATACTTTGGGGCTATTATGAATAGTGCTGCTATGATCATTTGTGTACAAGTTTTTATATAGACATTTGTTTTCGTTTCTCTCGGGTGTATACCTAGGATTAGAGCTGCTGGGTCATATCACAACTCTATTTTAACATATTAAGGAATGGTCACACTGGCTTCCTAAGTGGAGGCATCATAATACATTTTTTAGAATGAAATTACTGTATAACAAGTTAACGTATAAATAGTCAAACCCCATTTCTTTTAAAAAATTTTAAAAACCATATGTGCAAATGCACATGTAGGTTTATGTATATATCAATCAATCTATACATGCACATGTATAATGCCTGGGAGAGCATAGGATATTCTACCATACTGTCAACATAAATTACAACAGGGAGGAGGCATATCTATGAATGGTTGGAATTGTTACAATGGGCATATATTACTGTTGAACAAAGTTTTGGGGAAGCCATTGTTTTGGAGTGGACTCCTGAACTAGGCCTTAGCAGACCAGGCCAAACCAGAATGGAGTCACTTGTGCTAAGGGTCAAGTAATCATACCAAACTTTGAAATGAGCCAGTTTTACAAAAAAACAAAACAAAAACAGGAGATTCCAGCCAACTGGAATCAGCATAATGAGGAAGTCCCCTCTGATTTGACCCTATAGAGAAAGTAACTTTGAAACAACCAATTCACTTTTTGTTCTGTTTCTGCTTTCTTCAGCCACTTCCTCTGCTCAGCTCATTAGAACTGAGCTTTTATAGAATGAGGTATCACTTGATTCTAGAATAACAAAAGCCAACTACATCTTTAAATTTGCTGAAACTTTCTCTTTTAACATTACTTTTACAGTAATGTAAAATAGAAATGTCATAAAATATTTTTTTATTAAAATCTTAAAAATTTATTTTTATAGTATATTTTTGAAGGGGAAAAACACCTTTAAAAATTACCTGAATACAGAATGACAAAATCATGTCATTGTAATCCTCTAAGAGTTTTGTGTGTAGGGTGTGAGTGTATGTAGTTTCATGATAGGCTTCTATTAGATAGATTTGTATTAAGTTGTATTATATAAGATCTGCTGATTGATAATGGTCTCAATCAGCATTAATGTACCAAACACCTACTGAGTCCTATGTCGGACACATGTCCCACCTCTGATCCATTCAGCCTTGCCTGACTCATGGGCTTTGGTCTCTTGTCCCACTGTTTTAGATAAGGCTACAGAGACCAACTCTGAATAGGCTTGAACTCACTTCAAATGGCATAACCTGATAGCAGTAGGACACTCCTCTCCCATTGAGATGTCTCTGTTGGACCCAAAGGTGAGATAGCCCAAGTCCTGCTTAGTGCATGCAAATGGAAAACCTGGAGTGTGAGCAGTTTATGCCTTGTAGGGTATGAATTAATCTACAGTTAATTGGTCAATGGAAGACAGGAGCCAGCAGATAAATCCTCCTCCTTTACTCATCCCCAGGATGGACTATCCTGAGATGCAGCAATTCAAATGGCCTCTTGGGGGATGGTCTCCCAAAATGGAGCAACTGGTTATGATTAACCCCAGGCAATCGCCCCCTCAGTAACATACCCTTGTGTTGTCTCTCTCCTTCCTTCCTCACTGCTTGTCCCCCAATTCCTGCTTCCCTAAAAAGTAGCTGCAAGTAAGCTTTTGCCTCGGGCTATACTTTCTGGGGATGTTCAGGCTAAATCCTTTATCAGTTTTCTATGTCTTAGTGAAAAACCATCACTAAAGTCAGTGTTTTCAACAACAATTATTATGTCTCAGGATTCTGTTGATCAGCTGGGTGGTCCAGCCTGAGTTAACTCATGAGGTTACATTTAGCTGGTAGTTAAACTAGAGGCTGGATTTGACTAGTTCCACTGAACCAGCTGAGACACTCTCTCCACTGGGTCTTTCTATCCTGTGATTTCTCTTCCTCTTGGCAAAAAGGAAGGTAGCCAGGTTTGTTCATAAGCTAGTGGCCTAAAAGAATGAAAGCTGAAGCAGCCATTTCTGAGGCTTGGCCTCGAAAATGGATAACGTCACTTCTGTTCCATCTTACTGGTGAAAACAAGTCACAAGGCCAGGCCAGACTCAAGGGAGGGTGGAACAGACTCCACCTCCTGAGGGAAGGAGCAGCGGTCACAGTTCAAGCGGGCTTGGACACCAGGAAGCAAGATTCAATGGGGGACATTAAATAATCTAACCCAAATCCCCTCTCACAAACACAGGATTGCATTTTTCCCCTTAGCAATTTCTTTTCGGTGAAAGTCATCCTGCACAAGTGATTATGCAGCTTCTCCAGGAACACATGCAGCAGGATAAGAGAAATAAGGGGAAGTATCACCTGCTTACATGGTCAGATCCGGCAAATCAATTCTCGCAACAGATGGGACGGGTACTGTCACAACCATGTAGCCCTAAGCTGCATCATTATTGTCCATCCTCAAGGCTGATCTCAAGGAGATTTAACAAAGCAGCTGATGTTATTTTTTAAATCTCTTCAATTTTTAAAAAATGGATGACCATAGTAAAAAACAGAGGGTGCCTCAAACTAGCTTGTAACTTAAAATCTGCCGGGAAGCATTTGATTGACAGTTGAGTAGATGAAGTGGCTGGAAGTGATCGAGACTCTCTGCCATCACTCCTGGTCTTTGACCTGCTACCGTGCTCACTGTGCAAATGTGCAGAGTTTTCCACTGAAAGCAAATTACTAGGATGACATTTTAAAGCCATTTTCCCTATGGCCAGTCGGAGCCATTGGTAGCACTGGTGAGAATCAGAGTGTTTGTGACAATTAGAAAGAGGTCCAGTGCAAGCTGGATTCCAGACCTCCTCACCACTCAGCCAGCACAACCTGCACAGTCAGAGGCAATGGCCTTGGCCAGGCTGGCAAGGATTATCAAAGCAACCTACAGAAGGTGTGAGAGAAAGAGGAATAGCGATCTGACTCCTATGAGGAAGTGGCAGTGCCAAAGAAATGGGAGTCGGCAGAAACAAATTTGTATGTCAGCAAGTTCTAATCCATTAGGCAGGTTCCTTCATGAAAAAGAACAAAACATGTAATCTAATGAAAATATCCATAATCTATTTTCGGGGAGATAGAAAATAGCAGCAAAATTATGAAACAGCAAGAGATGGAGGCAAATTCCACAATAAAACAAATATTCATTGAAATCGTGAGTAGCAGAATTAATGTTTCAAAAATGGATTAATGAAACAGAAAATAGACTCTGTAAACATACAGACTGTAAAAGAAAATAACAAAAATGATAGTTCAAGAGAGGATAACAAAATTATAGCAGACAGTACATGAGGAAGCAACCCAAGATCAATTGAATTTCCTAAAGGAGAATACTGAACAAACAGGAGAAATTTATCAAGAGTGTAATGGAAGAAAACTTTCCAGAACTTAAAAAAATGCCTAAAAACTTAAAATTGATATCTAGGTTCCAGAAGAAAAATGCTAAGCAGACTCCAGCATTAGAACACATTCTAGTCACATTCTTCATCTTCAAGAAAAAGAAATTCTTCTTACCCTTGAACTAAAAGGAAGAAAAAATAAAGATTTGCAAAAGTGACTTTTTCAAAAAAGGGTACCTTAAGCTGTTTAAATGGCTAGAAGAAACAGGTTTAACGTTATGGATTTATTAGGGAGAGTGTGACACAACAGTTCTATAGAAATAAAAATCATGAATCGCGTGAAAAAGTGGCAGAAAGACATAGATTTTCAGTCTCAAACAATTTTGTCATCAGTTTTTTTCTTCAGAAAACAGTGGGGTTACAATCTAGGAAGCAATCTGTTGTTTACCTCCACTGCCCTCCACTGCTTTAAAACATTTTTTCCCACCAGGAATTCCAAACAACCTCCTAATTGAAAAGCCCAGTCGTCAGTTTTCACTCCAGATTTTATTTGACTTTTCTATGGAAAATGACAATATTGCCTACTTCTTTAATGAAAATATTTTCTCCCTTGAATTCTGCAACTTTCTCCCTACTATAGTGATAGTCATAAGAATAATCTGAGAAGTTCATTAAAAATTAGATTCCTAGGTCTCACTTCCAAAGATTCTGATTCTGAAGGTCTGGGTTGGAGCCCAGGAATCCAATAAACACCTCAGGTATGTCTGAGCGTGCAAGATACCTTTGAAAATGTGCTTTATTAGTTTTCTTCCTCCTCTATTGCTGCTTCTCACTGTCTTTGGCTCCCTGGCACCAGCCTCCTGAAAACAAGTCTTTAGGATTCTCTGCCTACCCTGCTGAGGCTCTCCATTCTGCATGGGGACTCACCCACTCCCATGTTATCAGCTGTCACTGATTTATCAGTGATATTCACACTCTTCCTGAATCCCAGGTCCTTTTTTCCTCTTTTGGACATCTACAAATAAATATACCACAGGCACCTCATAATCAGTACATTCAAAGCCAGGTCATTGATCTTACAGCCTTGAACCTCCTCCTCCTCCTCTATGCTCTGTCCCAGACAGAAACAGCACTCTTCACCCAAGCTGGAAACCTCAGTTTCATCCATGCCCAGCAAAACAGTCATCAGATTTTGTTAATTGCTCACAAATATTTCCCAAATCTTTGTCTTCACCGTTCCCACCCATTAACATTGCTGCCACACCTCAGGCCTCTTTTTCTTTCTTTCTTTTTCTTTCTCTCTTTCTTTCTTTCTCTTTCCTTCTTTTACTCTTCCTCTTTCTCTTTCTCTTTTAAAAAAAGAGCCCTTTTATTTTGTTAATTGCTCACAAATATTTCCCAAATCTTTGTCTTCACCGTTCCCACCCATTAACACTGCTGCCACACCTCAGGCCTCTTTTTCTTTCTTTCTTTTTCTTTCTCTCTTTCTTTCTTTCTCTTTCCTTCTTTTCCTCTTCCTCTTTCTCTTTCTCTTTTAAAAAAAGAGCCCTTTTTAAAAAATGTGCACAAGAAATAAACTATTACTGCAAGTCACTGATATTTTGGGATTGCTTGTTACCCCAGCACCATCAGGTGAAAACTGACTATACAGCAGCCAGTGACCATTTTTCCTCTCTCATATGGAGCAGAGAGAGAACAAAATAACTACATGCAAAAGTTCTCAGGATATCATGCAAGGTAAAGTGTATCAAATGCTTTTGTTTCATTTCTCTTGTTATGAATTATACTTTATTTCCTGAAAAAAACCTGGTTAAGCCTTGCCATACCATACCCTCTTTCCCCCCAGCTTTACAGTTATAAAGCATACCTGAGAGATAAAAATTGTAGTGGGTTAGAAATCTTGATTCTCATTTGATTTTAGAAAAGGGCTTTTAGTTAAATACATATAGGGCGAAAGTCCTCGGATAAGAGACCAAAGTCTACAGATAGAGGGCAAAAGCCCATTTAATCAATTCTAATTAATGTTGATTCTCATTTGACTTTTAGAATAGGGTTTTAGGTAAATATATATAAATAAATTATACAAATAATTATATATAAATTTGTATAAATATATATAAAGCCCTTGGAGTAGGAGGCAACTGCCTATAGCCAGAGGGCAACAGCCCATCTGATCAACTCTAACCACTGCTTAGGT
>NW_007729065.1:248520-249347 GCF_000696425.1 Galeopterus variegatus | reverse complement strand
AACTTTGAATGGGGGCTGTTCCCATTTTCTGTGGGATACAGACCCTCTGGGCTTCTCAACGCATTGATGTCGCTTTAAGTAATCCTTTTGTGTCTGTTACACAGAGAGAAGTGTAACAAAAAATAGTATATATTGAAGTTTTACAACATGAGGATGTGATATATGTATACATTGTGAAATAATTACCACAATTAGATTAATCAAAACACCCATCACCACATATACCATGAGGGGGTAGGGGGACAAAGTTAGGATCTATTCTCAGCAAGTTTCAAGTAAATAATACAATATTATCGACTATAGACACCACGCTTTATATTAGATTCTCAGAACTTATTCATCTTATAACTGAAAGTTTATTCCTTTGACCAGCATCTCCCCATCTCCCCCACCCTAGCCTGTGTTTAGCACCGTTCTACTCTCTGCTTCTCTGCAACGAGCAGGGGAGTGTGGATATCTCTGTGACTTACTGATTTCATTTCCTTTGAACATATACCCAGAAGTGGGATTGATGGATTATATGGTAGTTCTAGTTTTAATTCTTTGAGGAAACTCCACACTGTTTTTCATAATGGCTATACCAGTTTACATTCCCTTTTCTTGACATCCTCACCAATTTGATATCTCTTGTTTTTTGATAATATCCATATTAACAGGTGTGAGGTGCTTGTGGTTTTGATTTGCATTTCCCTGATTAGTGACATTGAGCACCTTTTTTATACCTGTTGTTCATTGTGTGTCTTCTTTGAAAAAAATGTCTATTCCGGTCCTTTGCCCATTTTTTAATTGAATTATTTGTGGGTTTTTGTTTTTTTTTTACTATTGTG
>NW_007729065.1:246735-248121 GCF_000696425.1 Galeopterus variegatus | reverse complement strand
ATATCTCTTGTTTTTTGATAATATCCATATTAACAGGTGTGAGGTGCTTGTGGTTTTGATTAGCATTTCCCTGATTAGTGACATTGAGCACCTTTTTTATACCTGTTGTTCATTGTGTGTCTTCTTTGAAAAAAATGTCTATTCCAGTCCTTTGCCCATTTTTTAATTGAATTATTTGTGGGTTTTTGTTTTTTTTTTACTATTGTGTTGTATGAGTTCCTTAAATATTTTTAATATTAACCCCACATCAGATATTTGGTTTGTAGATATATTTCCTGTCATTCTGTATGTTTTTTTTTTTTTTCATTTTGTCGACTGTTGTGCAGAAGCTTTTTAGTTTGATGTAGTCTCACTGGTTTATTTTTGCTTTTGTTGCCTGGGCTTTTGGTGTCATATCCAAAAAATCATTACCAAGACCAATGTCAAGGTACTTTTTCCCTATGTTTTCTCGTAGGAGTTTTACAGTTTCAGGTTTTACATTCAAGTTTTTAAACCATTTCAAGTTAAGTTTTGTATATAGTGTAAAATAAGGGTCCAATTTCATTCTTTTACATGTAGATAACTAATTTTCCCAGAACTACTTATCGAAGAGCATAACCTTTGCCCGTTGTGTATTCTTGGTGCCTTTGTCAAATATTAGTAGACTGTATATGTTCGGGTTTATTTCTAGGTGCTCTATGCTGTTGCATTGGTCCATGTGTCTGTTTTTATGCCAGTTTCATACTATTCTTTATTCTACCGCTTTGTAATATAGTTTGAAATCAGCAAGTGCAATGTCTTCTGCTTTGTTCTTTTTTCTCAAAATTGCTTTGGCTATTTGAGGTCTTTTGTGGTGCCATAAAATTTTTAGATATTTTACGAATACTGCATTTTACATATATCTGTGAAAAATGCCATTGGAATTTTGTTAGGCAGTGAATTCAATCTGAAGATCACTTTAGGTAATATGAACATTTTAACAGTATTAATTCTTCATTCCATGAATATGGAATATCTTTCCATGTACTGGAGTCTTCTTCAATTTCTTTCATTGGTGTCTTACATTTTTCAGTGTACAGATCTTTCACAGTTAAATTTATTTCTAAATATATTTTGATGCTATTTTAAATAAAATTATTTTTTTCTTAATTTCTCTTTTGGATAGTTTATTGTTAGTTTATAGAAACACAACTGATTTTAGTATGTTGTTCTATATCCTACAAATTTATTGAATTTATTTATTAGTTCTAACAGTCTTTTGGTGGAGTGCTTAGGGTTTTCTATATATATAAAACGATGTTGTCTGCATACAGAGACAATTTAACTTCTTTCTGACTTGACTGCCTTTTTCTTTTTTCTTGCCTAATTGACCTGGCTAGAACTTCCTCCTCTTCAATTGTTTTGAAA
>NW_007729065.1:241092-246637 GCF_000696425.1 Galeopterus variegatus | reverse complement strand
TTCTTTCTGACTTGACTGCCTTTTTCTTTTTTCTTGCCTAATTGACCTGGCTAGAACTTCCAGTGCTATGCTGAATAGCATAGCAAGAGTGTGTACTCTTGTTTTCTTCCTGATCTTAGAGAAAAAACTTTCAGCTTTTCACTGTTGAATAAGATGTTAGCTGTTGGCTTGGCTTATCATATATGGCCTTTGTTAAGATCTGGTACATTCCTTCTTTGCCTAATTTGTTGATAGTATTTATCATAGAAGCATAACTATGAATTTTATCAAATGCTTTTTTTTGCTTATATTGAGATGATGTATGATTTTTGTTCTTTAGTTTTTTAATGTGATATATCACATTAATTGATTTGCATCTGATAAACCATCCTTGCATCTCAGGGATAAATCTCATTTGATCATGGTGAATGATCCTTTTCAACAGCACATGAAAAGGCTGTTGAATTCAGTTTACTAGTATTTTGTTGAGGATTTTTGCATCTCTGTTCATCAGAAAATTTGGCCTGTAATTTTCTTTTCTCGTAGTATCCTTGACGGTCACTGATATCAGAATAATGCTGGCCTTAAGGATTTGGAAGTTTTTCCTCCTCTTCAATTGTTTTGAAAAAGTTTGAGATGGATTGGCAGTAATTCTTCTTTAAATACTTGGTAGAATTCACCTGTGAAGCCATTTGGTCCTAGGCTTTTCTCTTTGGGGAGGTTTTTGATTATTGTTTCAATCTCCTTATTCATTATTTGTTCATTCTGTTTCTTCATGATTCAGTCTTGGTAGATTGTATGATTCTAGGATTTATCCACTTCCTCCAGGTTGTTCATTTTGTTAGTGTATAATTGTTCATAGCAGTCTCTTATAATCCTTTGTACTTCTGTGATATCAGTTGTAATGTCTATTTCATTTATAATTTTACGTATTTGAGTCCTCTTTTTTGAGTTGGTTAGTCTAGCTAAAGGTTTGTTGATTTTGTTTATCTTTTCAAAAAGCCAACTCAGTTTCGTTGATCTTTTCTATTTTCTTTCTTATCTTTATTTCATTTATTTTTGCTCTAATATTTATTATTGCATTCCACCTGCTAAATATGGACTTAGTTTGCTCTTCTTTTTCTAGTTCCTTGAGGTGTAAAGTTAGGTCGTGTATATGAGATCTTTCTTTTTTCTTAATGTGGGAATTTATTGGTATAAACGTCCCTCTTAAAACTGGTTCTGCTGCCTAGCAAATGCTAAAGCAAGGTAAGAAAGCATCAAACTATTTTCAGTTAACTCAATTAAATCCCAGAACAAAGTCCAAGAATTTCCCTCTTAAAACTGGTTCTGCTGCCTAGCAAATGCTAAAGCAAAGTAAGAAAGCATCAAACTATTTTCAGTTAACTCAATTAAATCCCAGAACAAAGTCCAAGAATATTTATAGAAATACAGAACAAAAAATCAAGAATTCATAAAGATAAAATTTGTCTGGTGTTTAATGAAAAATTACTATACATGCCAACAATCAGCAAAGTATGACCCATAATCGAAAGTGACAGTAACTGAAACAAAACTGACACAGATGTTAGAATTTGCAAACAAGTACATTAAAACTATTAGTATGATTATATTCCATATATTCCAAAATTTAAGTAGAGACATGTATGATATAAGAAAAAAAGACCCAAATCAAATTTCTCAAGATAAAACCTAAAATGTATGAGATGAAAGAGAAACTGAATGGGATTAACAGTAGATTAGCTAATGCAGAAGAAAAGATTAGTGATCTTGAAGATATAGCAATAGAAAATATCCAAAATGAAACATAAAAAAATAGTGAAAAAATAAGATGAAAGGAGTATCAGTCAACTGTGAGATGACTTCAAGCAGCCTAGTGTACATATCATCAGAGTCACTGGAGGAGAAGAGAGGAAGGGCAGGACAGAAAAAAATATTTGAAGAAATAATAGACAAAATTTTAAAAAATTTGATAAAAAATGTAAATTCACAGATTCAAGAAGCTCAAGAAACCCTAAGCACAAGAACATGAAGAAAACGACACAAAGGTACATCACAACACAACTGCCCCAAATCAGTGTAAAAGAGGAAATGCTAAAAGAAGCCAGGGGGAAAAAAAAGATACATTACATACAGAGGAAAAAAGATGAGGATGACAGCAAATTCCTTGAGGACAACAATGCAATTGCAAAGATAATGGAACACATCATTAAAGTACTGGGAAAACAAACCCTATCAATATAGAATTCTATACTCAGTGAAAATTTCTTTCAAAACTGAGGGTGAAAAAGAGTTTTACAGACAATGGATTTAAAAGACGGTATAAAAAAATAAAAATATCTCAATAATACTTCATATTGTTATATATTGAAATGATAAAATATTTGGTATATTGGATTAAATAAAATACATTATTACAATTAATTTTACATCTTTCATTTCTCTTTAATGAATCTGTATACTAGAAAACATAAAATTACATTTGAAACTTTCATTATATTTTTACTGGACAGCACTGGTACATTGAATTTATTTGCTTTCTTTTCTGAAAAAAAAAACATAGTAGCATTAATTTCTATCATCCTCCAATATATATGTTACTTTCTTAATTATTCCTTAAGTATTACTCATGTTGGTTTGGTAAATTCTTCTGTATATTGCCCACAACCTGACTCCAGAGGGCAGGAATTGTTTGAAGCAGGTGAATGAATTCACAGCATCTTTTTATAAATTCAGTGTTTCTATTGCCTCTAAGTGCTATTTCTACTCTTAAATAGTTTGGTCATTGTCTTTAATAAATAAGAAATAATCAAAACAGGTGTTGATAATTTGCAATCATCTACCACAGGATTCTATAAATTTCAAGTAGTTTTTTATCCTCTTTATTCTGAACAGAATGTTAAAAGCCCCTTTTCATTGCTTTTAGTATTTTCCACAAGACTCTAGTTGTAGCCTGCATAGTGCATTTTTAATAAGTCTGTGCCATTCATATTTGTCCATGGTTAATAATGCCTTTTCCATCTTTTGGAAATAGTCCTGTTTTGTTTACTTTTGTGGAGTTTTTAAAAATCTGGTTTCTAAATAGACTATGTACAGTTTACAGAACATTCAAATAGTACGAAAAGATATATTTGAGCTTAAAGGAAAGCTCCTGTGGTAGCCATGGAGGAGCTACAAGTAGTGCAGGGGGCTGACATCTAGTTATTAGCACCTTCAGGTCTAACATTCTCTATTTTTGTAATTCTTATGTCCCTTCTTGAAATCTCTTATCTTCCATAAGTAAAGATAATTAATTTGTTCTCATTTTGCTAAGAGTTTTAGAAAATCAAAATGTTATTTTATTTTCCAGTTAATGTTTCAAAAGATTTTCTTTTTTCTTTCAATTGATTTTGTTACATCAACCTCTGAAATTCTATACAGTAGTCCCCCCATATCAGTAATTTCAGTTACCTGTCCTCTGAAAATTTTAAATGGAAAATTCTGGAAATGAGCAATTTATAAGTTTTACATTGTATACCATTATGAATAGCATGATGAAATCTCATGTGTCCCTTTTCTTCCTGCCTGGGACATAAATTCTCTCTTTCTCCAGCGTATTTATGCTGTCTATGCTGCCCGCCTGCCTGTTAGTCACTTAGTAGCCATCTTGGTCATCAGATTGACCGTCGTGGTACTGCAGTGCTTGTGTTCAAGTAACAGTATGATCTTACCTTAAGATCATAGGTTTGAATCTATTCTTTTTTACATTTTAAATTGGAGCTAAATGCTACTATGGGTTGAATGTATGCCCCAAAGTTTCATGTATTAGAAACTAGTGCCCACTGTGACAATGTTAAGAGGGTAGGAAATACTTTTATGGCAATTGAAAAGTGGGGCCTTAAAGAGGTGATTAGAGTATGACGACTGTGCCCTCATGAATGGATTGATCCATTCATTAAGTAATAAGTTGATGGTTTAATGGGTGGTAATAGGTGTGGTTCTAATGGCTTTAAAAGGAGAGCAAGTAACAAGCTTATCTGTCATGTGCTCAGCCATTCTCACCATGCGACATCCTCATTGCTGTAGAGAGTCACCACCCACCAAGAAGACCCTCACCAAATGTGTTCTCTGGACTTTGGACTTCCCAGACTCTAAAATTGTAAGAAATAAATTTTATTTCTTCATATTTACCCAATTTCAGGTATTCTGTTATAAGCAACAGAAACAAACTAATACACATGCTGTAATAAGCCTAATACTATTGAAAATTATAAATATATAAAATACGAATTATAAAATACCTAAACTCTCCTATACATAATTCCAAATCTTCTCAGTTAAATATACATATGCTAGGGAAAATAGTTACATCTAGCTACCTGAATGGTATGACCAGAGATTTCGGATGACCAGAGATTTTGGCTGAGGGAAAGCCTGGACTCAGGTATCTGAGTGTTTCTGTCATTATCTTATCTGTCACACTTAGCCTTTTATCGCCATCACTATATCATGAGCTTCAAAACTTAACTTTTACACAGGGAGCCCTTGCCTGTGAATGTAAGTTATACAAATTACTTTCATTACTATCTATTTTTAAAAGTCTGCAGTTCAACTCTTGGGCGTGATTGGATTTTTCATTACTTTGGCTTTAAGATAGTAACATGTGTTTTCAGTATAACTCTAAAGGCATTTGAACATGATATCTTAAGACATGTAAATTTTCTACTTCATGATGAAGATCAGGTCAAATTAGGGGAGTCCTAAAATATGCAAATGTGCAAAAAAGACCTTTGAACTGACAAATTGTTTGCTTAACAGAAAGAAAAAGCATGTATAGAGCTGTAAGCACATGTGAGATTTGGCAAGACGGCTAGCAATCAGGAAATCAAGCAATCATTTCTCAGAAGAATGACTAGAATTAGTAGCAAAAAAAATTGTTAGTGAATTTATGATTATATAAAACCTGTGCCTCTACTGTACCTTCTATACATAATCCTTCATTCTAAGCCTAATTTGAGCCTGCAGGCATTTGTGATTTTCTGCTTTAAAAGTCCTGCACCAGTGATCTTACCCCAAAACCTATCCACATAGAGACATCCTCAATGTGTTTGTATGAAGCTTTCTGCCTGGCGGTTAAAATATTGCTTAGAGGAAATAACTTCTGCATAATTGGCATACATGAAGGAGAGGAAAAAGGAAGAGATGTAGAAAGCATGGTCAAGGAAATAATGTCTGAAAAGTCCCCACGTATGGAGAAAGATCACAGCATCCAGGTTCAGGAAACTGTAGTGGGTTGAATTATGTCCCCCCTAAAACTCACTGAAGCTTGAACTGTGTCTCCCAAGTTTTATGTATTAGAAACTTGGTCCCCACTGTGACTGTTAAGAGGGTAGGAGATCCTATTATGGTAATTGAAAGGTGGAGCCTTAAAGAGGTCATTGGGTTGTAGGACCCTGCAGTAGTGAATGGATTAAAAATGTTGGTCGGGGGCGTGGTTCTGAGGGCTTTAAAAGAAGAGAGTGGATAGTCTCTCTCACTCTCTCTGTTCTTTTCCCCCTCTCTCTGCTCCACCATTTTGCAATGTGAT
>NW_007729065.1:237951-239668 GCF_000696425.1 Galeopterus variegatus | reverse complement strand
CACAGAAAGACAAATAGTGCATCATCTCTTATAGAAGTAGAAAGTAGAATAATGGTTACCAGAGGCTGGGAGGGGAGGTAGATGGAGGGGGTGGAGAAAGGGTGAACTAAGGAGTATGCAGCTAAGCTATCTATGCTAAGTGAATCATTCTGCAGTATATACATGTATTGAAACAAAACAGTGTATCCCACAAAAATATAAATAAAATTGAAAAAAAACCACTTAGAGCTCACTTTGTCAGAGTTTTTATTTCTCCTTTAACAGAAATTAATGGTGTGGCATAATATGTAATATATTTGGTCTTTGTCCCAGGTTCCTGTCGCAGAGCACCTAAAACCCTTAGAATTTCCTGAGTGATAGGAGTATCTTTTGTTATTCATAATAAGCCTCTTTGATCACACCTGAGTTTATGCTAATAAGGTGACTTAGGGTGGGGCTTCTAGATAGCCCAGATGGAGCCAGTCACCAGAAAGGCAAGGTGATTGGAGGATTAGAGGACTGGAAATTTCAGCCCCACCATGAACCTACAGGAAAGAAGTGGGGGAGACATGCTGGAGATCAAGCTCTATAAAAACTCTTGAGGGCCGGCCCGGTGGCGCACTCAGTAGAGTGCGGTGCTTGAGAGCGTGGCGGCGCTCCCGCTGAGGGTTCAGATCCCATATAGAGACGGGTCCGCTCACTGGTTGAACACAGTGCGGGTGTGACACCGAGGGTTGTGATCCTGTTGCCAGTCATGAAAAAAGACAAAAAGGAAAAAAAAAAAAAAAAACTCTTGAACNCATTTTCTTTATAAATCACCCAGTTTCAAGTATTTTGTTAGTAGCAACAGAAACTGACTAATACAGAAGCTCAGAGGTTGCCAATCAACTTCAGTCCAAAGAGGAACACCCTGAGGTACATCATAACCAAATTAACAAAAGTCAAAGACAAAGAAAGGATACTGATAGCAGCTAGAGAAAAGAAACCCATAGCATGCAATGAAACCCCAATATGTCTCTCAGTAGATTTCTGAATAGAAACCCTACAGGCCAAAAGAGAATGGGGTGATATATTCAGGGTGCAGAAGGAAAAAGACTGTCAGCCAAGAATTCTCTATCCAGCAAAACTAACCTTCAAATATGAAGGAGAAATAAATTCTCTCCCAGACAAACAAAAGCTAAGGGAATTCACCATCACTAGAACTGCCATACAAGAAATGCTAAAGGGAGTTCTTCAGTCTGAAAGACAATGATGCTAACGAGCAGCAAGAAAACTTTTGAAGGTGAGCAATTCATTAGTAAAAGTAAGCTCATAGACAATCTCAGAATACTGCAATGTTGAAAGGGGGAGAAGTGGTGAATAAACCCCTTACATCCTTAGTATGAAGACTAGAGGACAAACCTAATAAGACAACAACAAATACAACAACAGTATAAGAGATAGGCAATATTAAAACATTAACCTGAAACAACAAAATGTCAAAAAGTCAGGGGAAATGACACGTAAGTGTAGAGTTGACTTTGGTTCTTTTTTCTTAGATATCAAAGTTAATTTGTTGTTAGTCTAAAATAATCTGTTATAACTATGACATGTTTTTTGTAAGCCCCATGGTAACCATAGCACAAAGAGTAATGAGACATACAAAAAATAAATAACAAGAAATAAAAATAAGTCAGTCACAGAAAGACAAATAGTGCATCATCTCTTATAGAAGTAGAAAGTAGAATAATGGTTACCA
>NW_007729065.1:194094-236589 GCF_000696425.1 Galeopterus variegatus | reverse complement strand
TTCCAAGTTGCTGAACATGTGGAGGTGCTGGGAGGGGTAGCAAGCCCAGAGAAGGACAAAAGCTCTGTGTCCATCCCCGCACACCTTGCCCTGTGCATCTCTTCATTTGGCTGTTCATCTGTATCCTTTATAATAACAGGTAAACTTTAAGTAAAATGTTTCCCTGAGTTCTGTGAGCCATCTTAGAAAATTACCAAACTCAAGGAGGGGGGTTGTGGGATCCGGATTTATAGCCCATGGGTCAGAAGCATAGGTCACAACCTGGGACTTGCTACTAGTATGTAAAGTAGGGGGTAATCTTGTGGGACTCAGCTCTTGACCTGTGTGATCTGATGCTATCTCTGGGTAGATAGTGTCAGAATTGAATTCAATTACAGGACAGTTGTCTAGCTCTTAATCCTGTTCGTGATGCCAACTGTAAAGCTAGGCGACCACACTAGTTGTCGCGGATCTTTTACCTGCTGGTAATCCTGCACTGACTGGGCCGATGGTTGAGCTAGAGCTGGGTCTGAAGCTCCCAGACCCCTCAAGCCCATTCGCAGACTGAGTCACAAACCCTTTGCACTCCAGGCTGGGTCACCAGACCCCTTCACACAGGTCTATGAGCTAGGTAACCTGCCACACAGTCCTTGGAAGCTGCAGGTCTAGAAAAAAACATGGCCGTGCAGGGCAGGCACCTGAGGCAGTAAAAACCAGCCAAAGCGCTGCAGCCTTGCAGGCGCACTTACTCCACCCACATATAAAATGTTACCGAACGACCCTGATTGGGCTCTGAAGTGAGGGGAGCCTCACCAAACTATTCCATTTTCCCAACAACACCTAGTTGGTGTCCACTGGAGAATTGCTGGTGTGTGGAGAGAACTCCACACACATCTGGCCACAGATGTGCGCAGTGTTGAGTGTGACAACAGAAAGGAAAACTGTTTTTTCCTACATAAATGGACTCTCGCATTCTTTCATTTTCTTAGGACCACATAATTGCTCCAGATATCTAAAGTGACATACAACTGAATTTTGGATTTGCACATTGCTGGCTTTATCTAACTTCAGGTTACTGTTTGGGCCATTATACTAATAAAAATCAAAACTTTAAATTAGTTGGGAAAAAACGTTGTACATTTTAATGANTCTTGACCTGTGTGATCTGATGCTATCTCTGGGTAGATAGTGTCAGAATTGAATTCAATTATAGGACAGTTGTCTAGCTCTTAATCCTGTTCGTGATGCCAACTGTAAAGCTAGGCGACCACACTAGTTGTCACGGATCTTTTACCCGCTGGTAATCCTGCACTGACTGGGCCGATGGTTGAGCTAGAGCCAGGTCTGAAGCTCCCAGACCCCTCAAGCCCATTCGCAGACTGAGTCACAAACCCTTTGCACTCCAGGCTGGGTCACCAGACCCCTTCACACAGGTCTATGAGCTAGGTAACCTGCCACACAGTCCTTGGAAGCTGCAGGTCTAGAAAAAAACATGGCCGTGCAGGGCAGGCACCTGAGGCAGTAAAAACCAGCCAAAGCGGTGCAGCCTTGCAGGAGCACTTACTCCACCCACATATACAATGTTACCGAATGACCCTGATCGGGCTCTGAAGTGAGGGGAGCCTCACCAAACTATTCCATTTTCCCAACAACACCTAGTTGGTGTCCACTGGAGAATTGCTTGGTGTGTGAAGAGAACCCCACACACATCTGGCCACAGATGTGCGCAGTGTTGAGTGTGACAACAGAAAGGAAAACTGTTTTTCCTACATAAATGGACTCTCGCATTCTTTCATTTTCTTAGGACCACATAATTGCTCCAGATATCTAAAGTGACATACAACTGAATTTTGGGTTTGCACATTGCTGGCTTTATCTAACTTCAGGTTACTGTTTGGGCCGTTATACTAATAAAAATCAAAACTTTAAATTAGTTGGGAAAAAACGTTGTACATTTTAATGACTTTGTGCTGGGAGAACATGAACCATAGAGAAAGGCTAAAAAATTCTATTGCATTTGAATTAAAAACTTTTATTCATCAAAAGTCAACATAAAAAAAACTGAAAGGAGAAGCCACAAACTGGGAATATGTATTTTAAAAAGCATATAGTAGACAATGCATTAATATATATTTACAAATGTATGTGAATATTTAATTCCAAACAATCAAAAAGAAAAAAACAATTCAATAGAAAAAAAGTGGGCAAAGGTAAAATTAACATTTCACAGATGAAAAGTCACAAACGGACAGCAAACATAAGAAAACCTTATTAAATTTATTTGTAATTAGGGAAATGCAAATTAAATGTAATGCCATTTTATGCCTACCAGATTTGCATAAATTTTAAGTATTGATGAGGATGCAAAATGACAAGAACTCATATACATTACTGGGGGACTGTAAATTGGTTCAACTACATCAATAATTGCAATAGCAAACTTACTGCAATTATTATTATAATATAGGGCTTACTAGTGCTAGGAACTCTTTTCAAGTTCTTTATATATGTTAACTCATTTAATCACTTGGAAAATAACTTGGTATTATCTCATTAGGTTGATGGTTTTTTTACTAGAGACTCAGTAATTCCAATACCAAGTGTATACCCTACATAAAGTACATCTTGTGAATGCATGTCAGGAGACTTACTAAGAATGTTTACAACAGCATAGTTTACAGTAGTAAAAAAACAGAACAATTAAAGTGTTCATATAAAACTGGATAAATAAATTGGTCAATTCATAGGTTCATACTGAAAAAAGAAGGGTCACAAAATTTGTACAGTAAGATATCATTTGCATAAAAATAAAAACTGTATAATCATGATGGGGACAGTCCAAGACTGGAAACAAATACCTGTCAAGTTAAGTAAAAGAAGCATGATTTAGGGATTCATTCATATTCAGAAAAACTATGAAGAAATCATCAGGGTTCTCCAGACAAACAGAACCAATAGGGAGCATATGCCACCAGTGCAATGCTTTCTTACTGGTGATGTGAAGCAGACTTTAGTAGGCTGGACCCCTCGGAGAGTGTCTGGCTATGTTGCTGTCCCTCTTGTACCAGGACAAGGAAGGCTGCATGGATGATGATGACGATGAGTGGCAGAATTTTGAGATCAGTGACTAGGATCTCCAGAATGAGTTCAACTTCAACCAGCAGCGCCACTGGGCAGACCAAGGAAGAGGCCTCCTATGGGGTGATAGAGCGTGACTCTGATGATGAGAGGCCNCATTAATATATATTTACAAATGTATGTGAATATTTAATTCCAAACAATCAAAAAGAAAAAACAATTCAATAGAAAAAAAGTGGGCAAAGGTAAAATTAACATTTCACAGATGAAAATCACAAACAGACAGCAAACATAAGAAAACCTTATTAAATTTATTTGTGATTAGGGAAATGCAAATTAAATGTAATGCCATTTTATGCCTACCAGATTTGCATAAATTTTAAGTATTGATGAGGATGCAAAATGACAAGAACTCATATACATTACTGGGGGACTGTAAATTGGTTCAACTACATCAATAATTGCAATAGCAAACTTACTGCAATTATTATTATAATATAGTGCTTACTAGTGCTAGGAACTCTTTCAAGTTCTTTATATATGTTAACTCATTTAATCACTTGGAAAATAACTTGGTATTATCTCATTAAGTTGATGGTTTTCTTACTAGAGACTCAGCAATTCCAATACCAAGTGTATACCCTACATAAAGTACATCTTGTGAATGCATGTCAGGAGACTTACTAAGAATGTTTACAACAGCATAGTTTATAGTAGTAAAAAAACAGAACAATTAAAGTGTTCATATAAAACTGGATAAATAAGTTGGTCAATTCATAGGTTCATACTGAAAAAAGAATGGTCACAAAATTTATACAGTAAGATATCATTTGCATAAAAATAAAAACTGTATAATCATGATGGGGACAGTCCAAGACTGGAAACAAATAACTGTCAAGTTAAGTAAAAGAAGCATGATTTAGGGATTCATTCATATTCAGAAAAACTATGAAGAAATCATCAGGGTTCTCCAGACAATCAGAACCAATAGGGAGTATATGCCACCAAAGCAATGCTTTCTCACTGGTGATGTGAAGCAGACTTTGGTAGGCTGGACCACTCGGAGAGTGTCTGGCTACGTTGCTGTCCCTCTTGTACCAGGACGAGGAAGGCTGCATGGATGATGATGATGATGAGTGGCAGAATTTTGAGATCAGTGACTAGGATCTCCAGAATGAGTTCAACTTCAACCAGCAGCGCCACTGGGCAGACCAAGGAAGAGGCCTCCTATGGGGTGATAGAGCGTGACTCTGATGATGAGAGGCCCAGCTTTGAAGGTAAATGGGTGGCAATTTTAAGCCCAGTCAGAAAGGTTTTGCAGGAGGAAAGACCCAAGCAGAAGCAAGAAGCAGCCCAAATATTCATACAAAACAGTAGAAGAGTTGAAGGCTAAGGGCAGGATTAGCAAGAAGTTCACTGCTCTCCAGAAGAAGCTTTCTCAGGTCAACACCCCAGATATAACAGGCCAGGAGCAAAAAAGGTCTACTACAGCCACAGCCAGATCACTCACAAGCACAACGTCCCTGACAATGGACTGCCTCTGCAGTCCCCACAGCTGCCACAGCCCAGCAAAGAGGCCAAGGTGCCCAGCTTTGCAGTGCCCAAGCTGGAGCACAACCTGCAGCTGCTCATCGACCTCATGGAGCAGGAGATCATCCAGAGTGACTGACAGCTGCAGTAGGAGTGGGACATGGTGGTCAATTTCTCCCATGAGCTGCAGAAGATGTCTGAGGTCCTGGACCATGAGGAGTGGGTCATTTCCATCCTCACCAAGGTCTTGGAGATGGTGGAGTGCAAGCTGCAGATGCAGCCCAAATACAGCAAACCCATCACCCTGGATGAGTGCATGCACCTCTTCAAAACCCTCCAGGACAAGTACCACAAGGACTACAGGGTGTCAGACAGTGTGGACCTCATAGTGGCCAACCAACATCTACCCTCTTATGAAGCAGTACTTCAAGGAGTGGGATCCCCTCAATGGCTGCATGTAGACACCAATTAGAGAGAGAGAGAGAGAAGGAGATTATGGGAATTGGCTCACACTATTATGGAGGCCAAGAAGTCTCAGAATATGCTATCTGTAAGCTGGAGAACCAGGAAAGCTGGTGGTAGAACTCATTCTGAGGCCAAAAACCAGGAGAAGGAAGGGGATGGACTAGATTAAATCTTGAAGTCCAAAGGCCCAAGAACCAAGGGAGCTTCTGTATTCAAGGGCAGGAGAAAAGGAATGTCACAGCTCCAGAAAAGAAAGAGAATTAATCCTTCCTCTGTTTTTTTGTTCTATCTGGGCCTTCAATGGATTGGATGATGACCACCCATAATAGTGAGGGTGGATCTTCTTTACCCAGTCTCCTTATTCAAATGCTAATCTCTTCTAGAAACACCCTCAAAGACACACCCAGAAATGATGTTTTGTCAGCTATCTGGGTACCCCTTAACCCAGTCAAGTTGACACATAAAAGTAACCATCATACCAAGGGAATTATACAAACCAAAATCAGGGTAATTGTTGCCTCTAGGTGGAGGGTGGGAAATGAGATACTGAAAATATATCAGGCAGGTTAAGTGATTTTAGTAAAGTTCTCTTTCTTAAGCTGCATGCTAGGAACAGGTGCTTATTCTATTATTCTTTATACTTTATTCTATATAGAGAGAGAGACACACACACACACTACATATATCTGTCTGAAATATTTCATGGTGTTCTTTACAAGTGAAAAAAAAAGACTTGATTTCATTATTCCTTTTATACAGTGTCTGAAAGCCCTCAAGAACCCTAGGGCAGTACTGTGCATGCAGAGATCACTCAGTGTTTGGAGTAAAGGAAGCTTTAGCTGATGGTTGTGAGAGCTAAGTTCACAATTCAAAGCATTTTCCCCTTTACTCTCTTCCCAAGGTTTATAGAGGTGACTCTTCAATGAAAATATCTAATGTAACAAGTATCTCGACTGGCACTGTCGATTCATTTTATCTTCTTGCCAGGAGCTCATCTGTAGCAAATATTTGTCAAGATGAAGAACTGATCACTCTGTGGTTCTGAAATATCCTCACTTATTCCTCTTAGCATACTCACTTCCAAGATGATACGTGCTAGAGAATTCAGCTTTGCTGACTTTGTTCTTTGTGCGGGTGGGGGTGTGGGCTAAAACAGTGAGAGCTTTCTTTCTTGCCACTTTGCCAATTTATTAGCTGAGCAAGACACTTAACCAATGTCTCGGTTTTCTCATCAGTAAAATGGATATTATAGTATGAGATGATAAATGTCTGTCTCTCTTTTTCTCTATCCCTTAGAGCAATGCCTAGCATATAGTTAACATCTTAGCATTTAAATTCACAAGCAGTCCCAAGATAATGATATAACAATAACTTAAATTTAAATTATACTAGTTTATGTAATATCATATAGCATTTTATTCGATCTTCATATCACACTTCAAAATGGGAATTATAATCCACATCTTATAGGTGAAGAAAACCAAGTTCAGAAGGATCAGATATCTTCGCAAAAGTGATGGGGCCAGATAAGACTGGCAGTCTGGTGGCCTAACTCCAAGTCCAGGGCTCTTGCCACCATGCAAGCGTTGACTCACCACCTTTCTCACTTAAGATACTGAACTTTGAAGCTGCATACATTTCTGATTGCAGCTATATGCCAAGGTAAAAATGCCATATTTGCTTTTTAATCTAAAATAATTTTATCAAATGCCTGTTATATACAAGTGCCAATGAACCCTTACTTGAGGTTATAAAAAGTTGAGTTAAATTCTTCAATAGCAACTCATACTACAGATTCATTAGAAAGCTTGCAAATAAAGAGACTCTGAAGGGAATTATCTTAAAATACGAAGAGCCAGCTTCTATACATTCTGTTTTTTAAGTTTACATTTTCTTTAATTTTTAAAAACGAGTGTTTTGTTTGGATTATGAAAGCAATACTTCTCATTACAACAGCTGAAAAATGTAAAAAGCATTTTGGGGAGGGAGGCAGATAAATGCTTGGCTTCCACATAAGAAGTGCAGTCCTAAAGGTGTATACAGTGTTCCTGGAAAGAGTTTTATTTACAATTTTCAGCTCCCCCAACCAAGTGGGACCTGCATCAGTCAGAGGTCACAGGTTTAAAGTGCCTACAACTTAGGGTTCCCAGTTCAGTCTGAATACTTGGGAGTAGTCCTTGTTTTTGGAGAGACTGTCTGTGGGCAGTCAGTCCTGTTTGTCCACACCACAAGCCAGCTGTCATTTATCCACCCCACCTAAGATTGCAAAATCTCTCTTGTATAAATGAAGTCCAGAGTTAAGTGGTCCAGGGGAGGGATCTGTATTCCATAAAGTCCCCAAAGACCCATGTCCAAGTTGGCAGTGTCCCTGTTCTAGGCAGCAGAATAGAGGAAGAGCTGAAGAAGAAAGAAAATGGTGTATGAACATGTCCTGTAAAGAAGGATCTAGGAAGCTACCATAGGATATTCGTGCTCACATTCTTCTGGTTAGAAGTGAGTCTCACATGGCCACACTTGAATGAAAGGGAGATGGAGGAATTGTAGATTTTATTCTGAGTATGCCATAGTCAAGTTAAACATTGTATTATTATGGTAATAGGGGAGAATAAATATTGGGAGACAAGTAGCAGTCTCTAACACAAAAGAGTTGTACTTTATATGTGGGAAGCAACTTTAAAACTACAAACCAGTTAGCAGCCGCAACACTGTTAAGGATACATCCATTACTAGCAGACCCAGCTGTAGTCACATAATTCCTATTTTAATGAAAATTTGTTTCAAATAGAAATGAAGCTAACTTCTAAAACACGTAGGTGTCATTGACTTTAACAAATAATTAAATTTTATATTTAGGCTATAATCTGATTCCATTATTTTTTTTATATGGTTTAAGTTGCTTTGCAATCTTCCCATAAAACTCAAACTTTGTTTTATTTTTAATCCTTACTTTGCTAACCAATAAGTAATCCACTTTTAAAAACGAGGAATTAAGACTATTTATCCATCGTGTTGCATATCAACACATTTTGCTCTCTCGTCTCTGCTTTTACCTCACTAGGGTTCTATTGCCTTACTCCCTTCTGAAATGGTGCTCGGGAACTGGAAAAAAGGGGAAGGATAAATTTAGGCCTAGCATAATCCAAATTTGTAATGGTTATAGCATAATATTTTGGTTTATGCTTGTTTTTCCTTTTTCTTCTGTAAAAAACAAACAAAACATTGATAGCTATTGCCTACATGTATGGAAAATTACCTTTATTACCTCTATTATTTAGCATACTGTAGGACAGTTTTATGTCTCCCTAGTCAGACTCTTCATTCATTCAACAAATATTTGTGACACCTACTGTGTGACAGGTACTGTTACAGGGAGGGAGTAAGGATAGAGCAGTGAACAGGACTATGAAGATAAGGACATATTTAATGAATCCTGAACCTTCAGTGCTTAGCACAGTGTCTGGAATATGACACTCAATAAATATGTATTCATTGAATAAAGATAAATAATAGTTGAACACAAAAGCGTGTCAGTTCCAATGTATCACCTCTTGACTTGAAATTTATTCTTTGGTATCTGCTCTGCAATAACGCACAGAATCCCTTTAAGGTTTTCCTTTTACAATCAATGATGAGTATGAGGTTAAACTTTCTCAGTAGAGCAAGTCGGAGGGACATTGCAGGAGGAAGAGGCTGCTTCAGCTAGTTGCAGCGACTGTTGCATTGGTCAGTGGTATCAGTGGGAGGACAGTAGACCTTTGTCCCTGCCACACACCCAGAATGTGATCCTTTGTTAATGGTGCAGCCCCAGCCAAGACTAGTGATCATTTTGCAGCTCACTCACCATAGAAACTGTGTGATCCAGGCCTCCTGCCTGCCTTGGAACTCCCACTCCCTTTGGATGCTCACAACCCACCCACACTGACTGTGGCTTGCTTTTGCCTTGGAGGGTTGTTTCCTGCTTTCCCTGCAGTCTGTGACAGCAGACAAGCTCTGGCCTAGGAAAATCAGTAAACTTCTCTTTCATCAGTGGACTGTATCTTCTTCAATGAAGTCTGAACTCCAAGCTTTGGGAAGTCTCTCTTCCACATTTGTTTTGCCTTAGATACTCCCATTAGCCCTCAGGTCAAATATTAGCAGAGTTTTCTTAAATCTTATAGTTACCCTTTTGTCATATCTTAATGAATTTCTACATTAAACTAAATCACAGTGTGGTATTTTGTCTCCCGACTGGACCTGGATGGATACAAATGGTAACGCATGAAAATTAGTGATGATTTCTGAATCCAACTCAGTTTGCTCATGAACTTTAAAATTAGAATATGAAATATATTTAAGCTTCCAGCCATTACAGAATCTGTTTCTCAGAAACAGATGGTATAAAGTTATATACATGGGAAATCATCATGTTTTACCATTTGATTATTCTTTTTATAAAATTCTTCTCCTGGCTTCTGTGCTATTATTTCTCATTTCTTTAGGATTATTTTGAGATGATATTACTCTGAATTAATATTCTTTTTAAAAATATTTTTTTCCTTTCATTTTTTCCTTTGTTTCTCCTCTGAGTATATAACTTCTTTTCAATGATATGATTCATTTGTTATAAACACCTATCAAAAACACAGGCCTCAGCTCTTAGAATTTGTTGAAAGGATATAGCAGGAAATAACTTTGTAGGTTACTGAAATGTTTATCATTCAACTGAACAGTATTTTTGGATCCTTTCATTTCAGGGAATCTTGCAGAGATTAAATAGCTCTTTAAAAAAATTAAAAATATAAAAAAAACAATGTTTAAGAACATATCCAGAATTTATGTTTCCACTATTGTCTCATCAGGATTCTTCATTTATTCATTACCTTAAAATATTAGTTATAATTATACAATATATATTTATGTAACATTATATATGTAATATATTGTATGTAATAATTATATTAATAAATCACACAAGATACAATGTATTATAACTATATTAATATATGTATAAATTATACATTATAACTTGAAAATATAATACATTCTCCAGTTAAAAGTTGTATATATATTAAAAACCATGAAAGACTGAGAAAAATTAATAATCTTATATTTTTATTAAATAATTATGATGTAAAAATGACAGCCAAAATATTTATTATTGTTTCCTTAAATACAATATTTTAAACCTCTTACCTAAAACAAATTTTTGAGCCATTGGAAAAGTGAACTTCCTCACAGAAATATTTAATGTTATCAAAGGAATACTCAATTTTGACATTAACTCCATTAAAAGGTGCACAGTGCTGTTATTACACATTATAATAGAAACTGAATGAGATCAACATAGAGTAACTGTATGATAATATTTTGAACTAACATTTCAAATGTAGACTGAGAATGTATTTAAAGCTTATATAATAAATGTTTCACTTTGCTAAGACGGACTTTGTTGTCATTCGAATCTACTGATTTTTCAGAAACAGAGCTGCTCCACACTGAATCCACTGGTCTTGGTTGCCCCCACATGGAACATCGATATTGGTTACCACACGATCCCTTTCAGCACTTGTGTAAATAGGCAAAGAGATGCACTCATCAGGGGAATATGGACCATATGCATCCTGTTTTAAAAAAAAAAAAAATTGTTTTAAAATACAGTCATATACTATTTTGAAGCAGATTATTAGATAACCAAAGAAACAAATACAAAACCCTCCAAATAATAAGTTTTATTTAACATTTTATTATTAAATGTTTTAAAAATAAGGACTAATATAATAAACCTCTATCATGCCGCTGCAACAATTATCAGCTCATAGCCAATCGTGTTTCATATATAATCTCCCCCAGCCCCAAATATTGGAGCATTTTGAACCAAATCCTGTAATTATAAACTTTCATCTATAAATATTTAAATATATATCCCTATAAATAAAATGTATAAATAAAAATATATACATTATATATAATATAAAAATATAGAACAATACAAAATAAAAACATAACCATAATGGTTTTATCAAACAGGAAAAAATAATTCCTTAATATTATCATATATCCATTATCTTATCCCATAATCTTAAAAAATTTGTTAAAATTATAATTCAAATAAAACCCACACTTTGCAGTTTGACATGTCTCTTAAGTCTCCTAAATCTATAGGTTTTTTCCTTTTTTCCTAGCAATTTATTTGTTGAAGAAACTATACAAAAAGTCTCTCACATTCTGATTTTTGTTGGTTACGTTCCCAAGGTATGATGGTCCTCTGTTCCTTGCAAAGTTCATAGAAAGATTCATATTATCTTTTAATTGCATTTTTCCATGAACTTTTTGAAGTACCCTCATATCCTGTAAACTGAGTCTAGAGGTGAGCTCAGATTCAATTTTGGGCAAAAATACTACATAGGTGGTACTATATATTTCAATCGTGAGGCATACAATGTCTGGTTGTCTTTTTGGATATTAGAGGCCATTGATGATCATTATTTCATTCAAGATTACAAAACAGTAATCTAATTCTACTATTTCTTCTCCATTTCCAAACAGGAATATAAAAACTTCCACTTATCAATTTTTTTTATTACAAGGTACAGTTCATATAGGAAAGGCTGGATAAATACTATCCAATTTTCCTTTTTGTGTTTTCAAAATAATGAATTTGTTTCCTAGTACACACTAAAGGTGATCAATGACCACCTTCTCTTTGTTAAACAGCATTATGAACTGGTAGACTTAAACATATTTGATGTGCTTCAATGCAATGTGGTTATTATCTTGATGTTCAAATTGTCACTCTTTGCTCAGTGGGAACTCTTTAAGTTGGCTCCTGGGTTTTGATATGTCCCTAGTCATCATTTTCAACAGCTTCCTTGTTTTTCCAGTATGTCAACATGTTACAAGCTTATTATATTTCCTGTCCCCAAAATCAAAATACTCATTACTCCGATGATCCCCAATTTCTTTCAAGAGAAACGGTATGAGAGACCATAATTTGGGTGCTATGATTCTAGGATTTTTCAGTCACTGGAGCTTACAAATACGTATTTTTAAAAGAAAAACAACTTTAGTTCATAATGATACTTCTAATTCAAATTTAGGATTAGTGTTTTACTGAACTTATACAATTTTATTCAACTAATAAATTATTACTGCCTATTTTTTAGAGTTGAAATGGAACTTGAGATAAGCCACTCTAGAATACTATAAGTGATGATTCAGAAACCCATAGAGAATTTACCCATGGTAACCTAGTTAGGAAGTGGTAAAGCTGGAAAAACGGTTTGGTATATGAATATTACCTTCAATACACTCTGTTATTTTGTTACTTTTCAAAATAGAAGAAAAAGCATTTATAGAAAGATATGGCTTTCAGGCTCTGAAGTACTTAGGCACCTGACCCTAAGTAGTGAACTCACCAAGCATCACTTTCCCTATTATAAAAGGACAAATGACACTTGTCCACCTCACAGGATGTCAAAAGAATCAGATGATATATTAAAGATCTCAAATAAATATTATTTATCCACATATATCTAATTCTTTGGCCTGCCTTTTCCTTACTCCCTACTAATTCTCAAATAAACTAGAAAAACAACCCTAGCTTTTTAGCACCTACTACACGAGCTATGGTGCTATTACAAAGAGATATAAAATATTTTCCCCTTCAGGAAAAATTAAGACAAATATTCTACTTTTAAGTCTAAGTGAGCATTATATGAAATTTCAATTTTCCAATCCTCCTCTCTCTCTCTCTCTCTCTCTCTCTCTCTCTCTCTCTCTCTCTCTCATGCACACACCCAGGAAAATACTGTTCTGACTCTTCTGGTCCTTGATATAAATCTGTTAAGATCCTTTGAAAAATCATTCATCCCTGACATTCCTAAATCTTAACCTGATTTACATATAACAAAATTCATTCTTTATGTAGAACCATTCCCCGAATAGATAAAAAACACCATCCATCCTCAATCTTTCTAATTATTTCTGTTTACACTGATGATGCTATCAGTTATTCAGACATTCATTTAACATTTTATATGCTAGCGCTGTGCCTAGAATTGCAAAGGCTAAGCATTTCAGCATATACGCAAATAGAGAAAATAATAATTTTCTTTGAGTCTTAAAATTTAGATTAGAAAACAAAATATGCACACATCAAATACCTAGAATATAGTATTTGGAAAATTGAGTACTTTAGAAAATCAAAATAAAGGAAATACTACTCTGGGATATGTTAACCTAACAAGGATTCATGAAGAGAATAAATCCTGAGCTAGGTCTCTGAAAACAATGTAGGATTTTGAGTGAAGAGAATTTTCAATCATTATCGATCACTGACTAATCTCTTCTCTTCTCCAATTCTACTTAAATGGCAAAGCTTTAGGATTCAGAAACTATCGTAATTGTCAAAACTCCTTGGCCAATTATAAAGGTAATAACCTAGTGCAGGCTTTTTCGGGTGTTGCCTCTAAATTCTTTAGCAAAGAGCAGAAAAACATTACATATTTGTTGGACTAAAGTGATCTGAATCTATGAATGCCAGATTCCAGAAAAGGTCTTAAATTATCTTTTTCTGCCACCTGATATTTGCTTTGCTTCTCATTATTTGGGTGTTGCCTCTAAATTCTTTAGCAAAGAGCAGAAAAACATTACATATTTGTTGGACTGAAGTGATCTGAATCTATGAATGCCAGATCCCAGAAAAGGTCTTAAATTATCTTTTTCTGCCACCTGATATTTGCTTTGCTTCTCATTATTTCTATGATCAATAATGAAATAGAAATATCATATTGAAAAGTTTTACAATGCTATTCCTTTCTAGTCAGGAGGTTTTCTGTATATCTCTTCATTTTAATGCTAAGAAAATTTCCTTTTACATTAGGAACTTAACAATACAAAATTCTTTGCATATTCACCATAAATTTACTAGTTTTTGTATATATTCCCAAATCCTTCCAAACCTGCTTTTAGTTGAAGACTTTCTTCTAAAGTGAGGGTACAAATCTTCCCTCTCAAACCTACAATATTTTATTTATTCATGCATTTATTTTCTGGCAGCTGGCCAATATGGAGATCAGAACCCTTGACCCTGGTGTTACAAGGCTGTGCTCTAACCAACTGAGCCAAGCAGCCAGCCCCTACAATGTTTTAAAGCAAAAAACCAAAGTAACTTCTTGATATTTTGCTAGTCACTTCCCACAATCTCTTAAGTGATACATGTTATTACTTCTGTAAAAAAGTTAAATGTACTTGCTCTTAAGTCACTAATAAATAAATGGTCCAAGTAGAAGCAGAGCTAAGTATTTTTGGCATTCTCACTATACTATGAACACAATACCCGGTGCATATAAAAGTTCCATGAACATTGTTTAACTGAATTAAATTCTTATGACCCAATTCCCTCTTTCATATGTTTATCTTGAGGCAAAGTGTAAGACCCTGCCAGGCTGAAATATCTGAATGAATCTAAAATTTTATTAATAACTATTAACAAATACACTGTGTTCAATTAATGCAAAAAAGGAAATATATTAGGAAGACTTCAAATAATTCACATTAAATTACATGAAAACAAAGTTTTATGTAATTAAAATTTAATAGTTAAAAATCTATATATTGTGATTACTTTGAAGTGGTTTATGTGTTTATATACTATACGTTTATTAAAATACAAACTGGTCTAGTTAGCTTAGTTCAATAATGAGACTGAAACTTGAAATTTTATACTCACTTGGACCAATTAACTTTTCATAAATAAAAATTGGTTTATATGGACAAGAATCTTGCATAATTTTTCCATTTGCCTAAAGTGTCCAAGAAAAGCCTAAATGTCTCACAAAAAATTAACTTTCCATGCCCTTTGTTAAGTGACTTAAAAGTACAAATGTTCTACAAATAGCAAGCAATATGCTAATATTTGAAAGATGATAATGCATTTTACAAAGGCAAGATGGTGATATTACATTATCACTTAGCCAACAAACCAAAGAAAGCAACGAAATAACAAAAAATAAAACAAAATTACTAGGTTAATTATGTTAACTATTTGGCTAATGCAACCCAATTTCATTATAATAAAACATATATAAAGGCAAAACAAAATATATTTCTCATTAGTTTATGCATAGTCCAACTAATTCTAACACATTTTCTGAATGCTTATGAATCAACTCAACAAACAGTTCTTTTTTAGAAGAGGAGATGACAGAAAATCAGAGCTTAATGAATGTATACATGACATAATTTAGCAGTGCAACTCTGGAGAAATAAGTATCTCAAAACAGAAAACAAAACAACTTGCCACCAATGAATATTTTGAAAGACTTTGTCAAGAATGTCTAGCTACTTTATAAGATGTATTTTGGAAAAGAGAAACTTCCCTCGAATTTCTCAATAACATGAGGCTAATAACATTACTTTCACAGTAGGTCCCTGAAGAGAAAACTATCACACTGAAAAGACAGTAGTTAAATATTTGTTATTTTTAAGCCAGAACACATACAAGGCAGAGCTTTTTGAACTTATCTTCTAATATGTCTGTCTAACATGACAACAATATTTTAATATCTATAAACAGTAACACAAAGTAATGACTTTTTCTGAGTGGCTTGTGGAATCATTTTAAGGTCATATTTGCTCTTAGGATGAAATTGCTCCTGAAGTTGAATTGTCAATTGTGATGCCTGTTGGAAGGTCAGAACTATTATGTTACTGTAGAGCTGATAGACCCTAACTAGCATTCTTTACTGAAAAGATAGAACAAAGGTACACTGACTTCCTGTGGAATGCCAGAATGGGGCATCACCTGATACCAGTCTACATCATAAAGCTGTGTTTCCCAAATCCTATTACATGGAATACTAGATCCTGAAGGAGTGTGGGGTGTAGGTGCATGAGAAGGCTGTGTGATAGGTGATCTTTGGGACTTATCAGAGCTTTTAATACAAGAATTTCTAAGGGGAAAAATACTGTGTTTATTAAATTTGTTTATTGAACAATTTTCTTTTATAGAGAAATACTATGGAATAGTGTATAGAAACATGTTGGGAAATGCTTTGGAAAAAAGCTAATGCTTCTTTGGGTAAAAATCCCATAGGGTAACCTTAATTTGGACCTATATTAATTTAAACAACAGCACTGAGCCAGAACTGGAACAACTGTTAAGAATCTGCATCAAGAAGGAATGAATGTGTAAGTGAACAGTGTGAATGTCGGTTATACTTGTATCATCTTAGTACACATAGACAATGGTAAATAGAAACACTGGAAAAATATTTCACCAGCATTTTACTTACTTTCAATTTTCCTTCAGAATTTGTAATTCCAATTTTGTTAATTCACAAGGTACATTGCATTTAAAATAAAAGCAATCATGGAGCTTCCTCCTCCTGCCCCAAAAGAAGTCTTAAAATTTATTGCTGATATCCTTTTCTAAGTATCGCCACATATTAAAACAATGTCAAAAGTTTTTATCAATATTTTGTAAACTAAAATGTTCTTCTTTGAAAAATGGAGGCACTATCTACCTTGAAACAACGTTGTTTAAATGACTGGGTTAGTGGGCAAGTTTCTGCTGGAATAAAGCCATTCCTGGTAGGGAGGGGGTTATTGGGTGTCAGATAATACTGTGGAAATAATTTGTGCCAACACTTTTTAGCCTAAGAAAGTTTAGTCACCAAAGTTATGAACTGTATTATTTCATCCAAGATTATTAAAGAATTCTCAACTTTCTGAAACAAAGCAGCTGTAGGACTCAATGGCAGAAGTAACTTTTTCTGGATTATATAAAGTTGATGCTTCCTTTGTTTTTACATGCTCATTCCTTCTCTCCTAGTAAAAAATGTTTATTAAAAACAGCCAAAGTTGCCCTGAAAAAACCACTTTCTTGAAGAAAATAATATTTAATCTAAGCGGAAGCTGGAGGGTTTAATAGTTTATACAGGGTTGGCAAACGTTTTTCATAAAGGGCCAGATAGTAAACAGTTTAAGATTTGTGGGCCAGATAGGTCTGTGATACAACTACTCAGTTTTGCCATTGTAGTCTGAAAACAGCCATACACAATATCTACACAAATGAACATGGCTGTTTTCCCCCCAAAATTTATTTATGGACACTAAAATATGAATTTCATATAATTTTCACATCATGAAATATTATTTTGATTTTTATCAACTTTTAAAAAATGTAAAAACCATTCATAGCTCATGGCTATACAAAAACAAGAAGTATGCTGGATTTGGCCTATTAGCCACAGTTTTCCAAACCCTAGTTTATACTGTTAGTGAGGCTCAGTATTAAGCTTAAGGTCTAGGAGAGACCCCTTGATTTGAATCTTAACTGCCTACCTGTTAACTATATGACTTTGGGTAAGTTACATAATCTTTTAAGCCTCAGTTTTCTTAGTTTAAAATAAAGATAGTAATCCTTATTTCAAAAATTTTTGCAAGTCTTAAATACCTTGTATTTTAAACACTTTGCACAGTGCTTGTAATCAGTACAAGTAAATGCTGATTATTATTGTTTAAACACTAATGCTACCATTGTGGGATCCATACCAAGCAACTTAACCCACTTGATTCTCAGTTTCTTCATCAGCAAAGCAGAGAGAACCTGCTCTACCAAACACATAGGATTGCTATGAAAGTATAATTGTATTTCACCCTGTGCCAATCTATTATTCACCCTCTCACCACTAGACTGATTTTCTAAAACTACAAATCTGATCTTACCCCTCTTGTTCTAAATTCTTAATGGTTTTCAACTGAGTATAACGTGGTCTAGACTCCTTGGCATGGCTCCTCAGCTTTATCATACTTGGTCTTTCCTTCCTCTCTGACCACACCCCCTACCACTCTTCTAGATGTACTATACTCGCACTTCCCAGAAATACTCGTTATACTGAGTATAACGTGGTCTAGACTCCTTGGCATGGCTCCTCAGCTTTATCATACTTGGTCTTCAACTGAGTATAACGTGGTCTAGACTCCTTGGCATGGCTCCTCAGCTTTATCATACTTGGTCTTTCCTTCCTCTCTGACCACACCCCCTACCACTCTTCTAGATGTACTATACTCGCACTTCCCAGAATAACCTAAGATCTTTCATACCTGCATGCATTCACATATGCTGTCCCTTCTATCTGGAATGCCTTGTCCCCTACCTCTTTTGAATTTGTCCTTGAACTCTTATTACTCATACCTCAAGTCACGGTTCAAGAGAAGCTGCCATCTCTCTCTGTGAGGTCATCTGACTTTCCCTCATCTGCTCACATAATGGAAGTTAAGGCCTCCTTCATCTGCCAGAGCACTTTATATTAACCTCTATAACTGCACTTATAATTCTGAACTGTAATGGTTTATTTACTTATTTGCTCCCCCAGTCAACAGAAGACTCTTTGATGAGAGAAATTTGTTTCTCTTTGTAATTGCAGTGTTCAGCATAATATCTACTATATAAAAAACAAGTATTTAATGATAAGTGAAAACACTAGTAAACTATAAAGCACTACATGAAATAAGATAATTATTATCACACCACTATAAAAACATTTAAAAATATTAATATAATATTACTATTATTATAAACAGGATAAAATAGATTTGCCATGCATGAGTCACTGTGCCAGGTAATTTACACACATAGAGACTTATTTAATCCTCAACATGGTCCTAGACAAACATCATTATCTCCATTTTCAAATGAGGAAACTGGCTCAGTGAGGTTGGGTACCCTGCCTAAATTACTCAGATCATAAGTTTGGGAGGTGGAACTGGAAATGGAATTCAGGTCTGTTGTACTCCAAAATTTTGTTTTCTGAAACACTTAGCAATATGTCTCATTGTATTTTTTTCTTTCTTAGAGGATATGGGAGAGACAGTTTAAAAGCAGTAGAACTGTATGGAAAGATGAGGCCCACTGTAAAGGAAGGAGGGAAAAAAGGAAGTAGGAAAGTGGCAATAAGCCCTTCCTTTGCATGCCATGAAAAAGCACAAAAGCCTAAAGGGAAATCCTTATATAAAAACAGTAAAAAATTTGTATTACCTTTTAGCTACTTATTTTATAGGCTAAATACACAATTCACCTTACCCTTGTTTACATGAGCTATTTTTCAAATTGAATTATTTTTAGCTTTTTTTAAAAAAAAATTTATCCTTATTTTTTATTTTTGTTTGGGCAGCTGGCCTTAACAGGGTATCTGAACCCTTGACCTTTATGTTTTCAGCACTGCTCTCTAACCAAGTGAGCTAACTGGCCAGTCCTATTTTTAGCTTTTTCTTCAATTCTGATTTTTTAAAGTATGATAAATAAAATTGGCTAGAAATGATACATGAAGTAAAAAACTCCAAAGGTATCAATTCCTAGTCTTGTAAAGTCACATTGCTTTTCATATAACCTCCTAACAAACTGTCTTTGCTCATAACAGCATTGCATCCCTAATTTGTACTCAGTTTGTGGTTAATTATGTAGGTATTGCTCCAGGCCATTTTCTCCTACATTTATTCCTAGTCATTTTCTCTCCATGCTCTTATTGTTATTGCTGAGGTTTCTCCTTAAGTGAACCAGTTTATACTTGTCCTATGCTTCCCCCTTCTCCCATCAAGGTCATTATATGTATTTTAATTTTATTTGCCAGAGAATTAGCACTTCACATAATTTGGATTCATTAGTATTTATTTCTGTCATCATACAACTTTATAGTTATAACCCTTGGCAAATACCAACCTTAACTTTTGTATGTAACTTTTAATTTGGTTCACACATCTAAGGTCAAAATATGTGTAATCCATAATTTACAAACTTTTTGTAGAAATTCCTTATATGAATTAATAGCAATATTGAAATAAAATAAAGTTTCTTTGACTTCTCTTTTCATTTGTCAGTTATTCTAATATTGGAGAAAATTAAGCTGATATGGGGAAAAACTGGGGGCTTCACAGCTCTTTTAGGTCAGAGGTTACTCTTATAGCTCTCTAAGCAATGACTGCTAATTATTGCTACAGCTTTAGTTAGTTTTGTTAAAAAATAAATACTCTGTTGCTTTTGATTTTCATTCTGGGAAGAGAATTACAATAACTACAAAATTCAATGCACTGTTTTCCAATTTAAAAAATTCATTTTTCTTGTAGTGAGCAATGTATGAAGTAGTTTTGTTGCACATTAGATATAGGATCAAAAATTCAAAGTTTATTCACATATATTCATATTTGCATTCTTAAATATCATTGTTAAGAAACATTATGTGCTTCATCTATGACTACATCCTATCTTAAAGTCATATATGCCCCAAGATTTACTGTTGAAAGTTCTTTCAATAATTGCAGGTTTTAAAAGGGGAGAGAGTTAACCAAATAAGTCTTTGTCAAGATTTTCTTCATCTGCCTATCAGCAGCATGACACGATGTGATATAAAGCCAGACATGTATTAACACCCTGGTTCTGTCACTGTCTGTGTACCTGTGGGAAGTCATCTAACAACCTCCGTGGGCACACATTTCCTCATTTGATAATGGGAATAATAATATCAGACTTGCACAGCTTCTCTGAGGAGTATTTGAGGTAAAGTATATAAAGCACCTAGAACATTGCTGAAAATAAGAGGAACATAATACATGGTAGTTCTTATTATCATTATAGGCTTTTTTCTTACTAGGCTATAAATTCTTTAGAAATTAAAACTGTTATTTCTTCCACAGCAAAGTGAAGGTTTTAAATGTCCTGTACATCTTAAATTATAAAGGATAAATATTTTGACTACAAAGTTGTCAAATGCATGTGATAATAGAAAGCAAACAAAAATACATAGGCCAAGCATATCATATTGAAAAGATAAACTCTAAGAGTGAATTGATGAAATTAAAACTTGTGCCTGTTAAAAATGTATTACCTGTGGAATCCAGCCCATAAAACAAGGGAGAACTGATGACACACTAGGAGAATCATGCTGATTTTCAGAAAGTCTATTTCCATCAAAACTGCATCCTTCCAAGAATAAGCCACTAATCTGCCATAGAAAAACATAAATAATTAAAATATGTATTACGTCTTAAGAACAAAGGCAACACTTTCTATTGTGGCTATGTACTCCGAATACTATGAAAACAAAGATTATGGTTTTAGAGAACAAAGAAGGTAAGACCTGGGCCAGTATTTACTGTAAACTTCCTTTAGAATGAATCGTCTTAAGAACAAAGGCAACACTTTCTATTGTGGCTATGTACTCCGAATACTATGAAAACAAAGATTATGGTATTAGAGAACAAAGAAGGTAAGACCTGGGCCAGTATTTACTGTAAACTTCCTTTAGAATGAATTCTCATTTTTAGCAAATGTTTTAGAAAAAAATACTTGCAAATGTCATCACTTATGTAACTGCAGGTGCCTTGGCATTAGATAAATAGAAATGTACCAGCAAAGTCAAAAAGTTATTACTTCTCTAGGAAAAGGGGAAGAAAAGCATAATTAGAGAGCAAATGTGTTCCCTGCTTGGAACTCTGACATCATCTTTCAAAGAACAGAACGAAGTTCAGAAAGCTTAATGAAAAAAATTCTGACACGGCAGGGCAGAGCTGAAGAAAGAACAAAAAAAGAGAGGAGAAAGAGTTAATGTCTTTCTCGAATGTAAACTCAGTGTAAATTTAAGAAATTCTGAAGATAAAATATAGTCCTTTTGGTAATACTAGCTTCATATTTCTTCTTTGCACATGTTCATTTTTTAGTTTCTGCTGTGTTAATCTATCCCATCTAAAGGCAACAAACGTAGAGTCAGTATTTTGCATTCATAGCTCTTCCAACATTTTGCTTCAGAGCCACGCCTATATTCTCTTAATTTGAACTTGGTACAAAATAGAAACAATCTCATAAATATTATATAGTACTTTCAAGTTTTAACATACTAAATGAAAGAATAATTGAATTTAGAGTCAAGGGAACATTTGCAGTTGAAAGAATTAAGATCATATTCAGCTATATTATAGTTAGGGAATGGTTTAGGTACTAGGAGGAACTAAAAGATAGTTTTGAATAATCATTTCATACCTAACTTTACAGTAAGATTCCTGTTGCATGGAAAAGATAAGCAACTTTACTATTAGTGAAAGAGTTGGATAAAGTTCAATATTCTTTGTATTATACCACCAATGTGATACATGTCACTTTAAGAGTTCCTGAAATATTTTGGCCTTGAAAAAAAATGCAGAGTCTGTATGTAAAATTTAGAGTCTTGCTAATTTCAGTGATAGAAACTCTCCAGGCAAGATAATTATTCTAAGGCCTACTCTAGAAATTTCATCAAGTTTTGAGCTTAATTAGTCTGCACAGAAATATACAAAAGTAGCCCCCACTTACAGTGCCACACTTTGAACTATGTCACATAGACATACTGAGATACAAGCTCATCATTTTCCTCTTCTAACCCAGCCCAGGGATGTGGGGGGAGGGGGTAATGGAGACGGGGGAAACTATTCTCTAGGGCCTTATTTCAATAATTGACACTATTTACCATGTAGTTGTCTAACAGACACCAAGAAGACATTTTTGACTCCTCTCGAACTTCCCACATGCTTTCAATTATCATGTCCTGCCACTTCCAATAAACATCTTCTGAATCTGTCCTCTATCCACATCCTCTATCACTACCATAGTCTGGACACTAAAGCTCTGGTTCCAACTACCAAATGGCTTCCTAACAGATTTCCTTGACTCTGATCCTCGGTATCTTCAATCTGCTCTTTACATTGCAGTCAAAGCATTCTTTCAAAAGTAAATCTGATCATGTCATTGTCTTGCTTTTTACAACCCTTCTGTAGCTTCCCACTGTCCTTAAGGTTAATCTCCAAACATGACTTAAAACCCTTTGTGAACTGGCCACTGCCCACCTCTCTAGTGTCAGTTTTCCTTTTCTACTCTATGGAGTACTCTAACCTCACTTGGTTTCAGTTCAGGCCTCGAATGCACATGTTCTCTCATCTCTAGACCTCTGTACATATTCCTTCTGCTTTGAATCCTTATTTCTTACCACCATTTCTTGGCTAGCCCTTGCTTATTCTGCAAATCTCACCTTAAACCTTACTTCCCTGGAGATTACAAAAACTGGAGTTTTTGTGTGGACATGTTTTTATTTCTCTTGAGTATATGTCTCGGAGTGAAACTGCTGGATATTATGGTAGCTCTATGTTTATCTTTTTAAGGAATTGCCAGACTGTTTTCCAAAGTGGCGGCACCATTTTACATTCTCACCAGAAGTATATGAGGGTTTCGATTTTGCCATATTCTTGCTAGCACTTATTATTATCTGTCTTTGAATATAGCCATCCTAGTGGGTGGGCAGTGGTATCCTACTGTGGTTTTGATTTGCATTTCCCTGATAACTAATGATGTTGAGCACTTTTTTATGCTTGCTGGCAATTTTTATATCTGCTTTGGAGAAATGTCTATTCAGATGCTTTGCACATTTTGAAATTGAGTTCCTTTTTATTATTGAGTTGTAAGAGGTTATTACAGGTTCTAGGTAGAAATCCCTCAACAGATATATGATTTGTAAATATTTTCTCCCATTCTGTGGTCAAAATACAGTATTTAAAAACAAGTTTAAAGATATTACACCTCCTGAAAAATATAAAATATAATTTCTGGGCTTATATATCACATAGGGAAAACAAGATTGAAAAGAGACCCAAAACTTAATTATTATAACTGTTGGTTTTAAATTNAGGGAAAACAAGATTGAAAAGAGACCCAAAACTTAATTATTATAACTGTTGGTTTTAAATTTGCAAGATGGGAAAGGTTTCTGAAGAATGTTGTCATAGCAAAGACTGCTCTTGATTTTGTTTGTCAAGAATCCATTCTCACTTCTAGTGACAGCTTCTTGACTCCTTTTTTGAACTCACTCCTCTTCCACTGGTGTAGCATTGATAGGACTCTCAGCCAAAGTAACCTCTTCCTAGTAAATGGGCGTAGGGGATGTGATCCAAGGCAGGCCAATCATTTCCTCTCTTGGAATTTGAGTCTTGTGTGGAAGGACAGAAGAGCTGAATGCAGCTGACTCATTCGAGTGGTGTCCTCTGAGGAGACTGCTCTTTAGTCTTTGCCATTAGAGAAAACTTAAATTCCCAGAGCTGCTCTTGTTCTTATCCTTTTTGAAACTTGCTTCGTTAGCTTTTCCTTTGGTTTTTGAGTCACCCCAGATCTTTTCACTACAATAAATCCTCTTTCTTAGATTATCTATAGTTTCTTTTAACTGCAACCCAATGATACTTTGTTCTTATCCTTTTTGAAACTTGCTTCGTTAGCTTTTCCTTTGGTTTTTGAGTCACCCCAAATCTTTTCACTACAATAAATCCTCTTTCTTAGATTATCTATAGTTTCTTTTAACTGCAACCCAATGATACTTTTTTTTTTTTTCCAAATCCCCATCCACCTCAGTACCATCTCTCATCAAACCAACCACTTGAGTATCATGTACAGAAAAACGAAAGCAAGCTCAGTTACTCTTTGGTCCTAAGATGTTTTGGTATGAGTCTGAACATGGCAGGGTTGTATTTTTTATCATGCACCTATTTAATTTCTACATACAAATATTTTTATTTGAGTCTAGGTCCAGAGAATTCAAAGTATGGCTCCACTGTTAAAAGCATAGGCTTTAGAATCAGGCTTCCCAAATTTCCTCAGTTTTCTCATCTATAAGATGGAAGAAAAATATTATTTAGCTTAACTGATTATTGTGGAGATTAAATGATTATTAGGGATTGGAATGGTATCAATACATTACACTCTTGTTCCAACTGGAGTTCTGCATCAGAGGAAGGAATAAAAGCAGATAGACGCAAGTGATTACCTTTATTGCTGAGAAAGACAGCTTGGAGGACATAACAGTTATCTAGACAAATGGACTTCCTATTATTAAATGCAAGAATTAGGCATGCCTAATCTCTACTTACAATAGTGCTAAATTAAGGAGAAATATGCCCTAGGGGCAGAGACTGCTCTGAAGGAGCACAGCAGAATGTCTACACTCAGAACAAAAGCACAAGGAAGGGGCAGTGTTAGGTAGGTACTGGGTTCTTTACCAAAACTCATAGCCAGATGAAGGGACTCCTCTGGGAAGGGAGGAGTGAGGGAGAAGGTAGAGAGAATCTAGGAGTATCAACACCAGTAAATATTCCTCCACATATGAGAAAACAAAGAGTGAGAAATAAGAATTCCTCTGTCATAGTTTTTTAGATACTTGGAAAATTGCTTCTTACATAGTAAGAAGTTAAGTTTTAGCTATTATTTATTTAACCTAATCTAATAATTTTTAGACATTTAAAATTATTTTAAATAGACTGTATCCATTTAAGTGGAAAAAATAAAGGTATGAGTTGAAACTATTTGGATAATTCCAATCAAAAAAATTTTATCTATAATATTTAATTTTGTAAAATATTTTCCCAATTTATCCCAGATAACTGAGTCTACTCTATCACTTCATTTATACATCAGTTAGGAAATGTGTTAGAGCACGCTTTCTAATTTTATCAATGTTGCACTTTCACTGTTTATTCATCCCCATTAAATAATAAACCTTATTCAAGTGCTATTTATACTTATGTATATACTTATGGGGCATACTTCATACTTTCTGCTAAACATTGAAGTCTGTTTTGGCCATTAGTGTCTTATTGTGCATGACACATTCTTTGGATGCACAGAATTATTGAGACCACAGCTAATTTGTTTACATTGTATTAAAAGAATCAATATTGAGGCTATCCCTTGATATCTGTGCAAATATTTTATTTGAGTAGAATATAAATAATTATTAAGTGAAAGGCATCTAAATGTGCATCTCCTGTTATTTTTGTTTTGCTTGTAAATGCATAACTTTCAATTTAGCAGAACAGAATCAGACTAAAATCATTAAACCAAAAAAATCTGCACTTAAATAATGTTATTCACATTTGAACCTTCGATGAAAGCATCTGAAAACAGAAGGGCAATTACAAAAGTATGAGAAGTTAAAGACACACGCATTTGGTTTTTGTTTATAATTTCAAAACCACTTATTCAAGGATAATGTGGCTCAGGCCAACCACAATTGCATATTTCACATAACTACCCACCATGGTCCCAATCTATTTTGGGAGGGCTGTTTACAAATATAAGATCTTATTCCACTCTTAGCTTCTCACTTCAATAGGGGTTAGCAACAGTGACAGTAGTGACTTCTCTAGAAATAGAACTAAAGCCATTAATTTATTTTATAGATGATGCAGAATTTCTTGAATGCTTCTGATCTTAACTTGAATTTCACTTGGATTTGACAGTGAGTTTTATGTGAAAGTTATTTTGATGTTATTATATGGCTTTACTTGCCTGAACTCTCCTTTTATTTTTTTTTATTTTTTTATTTTTGTTTTTCCCCTTTTTGTCTTTTTTTTACTGACCGGTATAGAGAGACAGGCAAGAACAGCCCTGACAGTGAGTTTTGATTTTGCATTGACTACTCACCCAAATGACTTTGAATGAATCCAACCAGCTGTTATAAATAACACCCCAGTTACCTTAAACGGGCACGTTCAGTTTATTTTCTTTCTTTTTTTTTTCCTTTTTGTCTCTTTTCGTGACCGGCAACGGGATCGCAACCCCCGGTGTTGCGCCCACACTGCACTCAGCCAGTGAGCGGGAACCGGTCTCCACATGGGATCCGAACCCTCGGTGGGAGCTCCGCCACGCTCCCAAGCGGCACACTCTCCAGTGCGCCACCGGGCCGGCCCCTGAAATCTCCTTTTAAAAATTATAAAATATTTCAAACATACAGAAAATCATAAAAATAGCTTTATTAGAATTTAACATACAGCCATGTTTGTTTCATATTTCTAAGCAAATAAACCATTACAGATATAGTTGAACCTTTGTACATATCTCACCTTTCCTGTTTCTCTTCTTGCTCATCCAACACAGTCATTATCCTGAATTTAGTTTTATATAATTGCTAAATATATATGTATCCATAAACAATAAATAGTATTGTTTTTCATGTTTCCAAACTGTAAAGGGTAATATGTTTTATACACTATTTTGCAACTTACTCTTTTCTCTAATCATTGGTTTTAAGGTATATCCATTTTGTTTTTTCATTCCTAACAGCTGTATATTTCATTTTATTAATATACAACAAATTATCCATTTTTCTGCTGATGAATATTTATTTCTAATTATCTACTTGTCTTAAGAAATCATGAATAAAGATATTTTCCTGTATTTTTGTTTCTAACATATTTTTCAAAAAGAAGTTTTATTTTTGTAACTGTGCTTTTTAAACCTTCAGAATCAGTTTTTATTTATAATATAAAGTATGGGTCAAATTTTATCATTTTCTGGATCAGTGGGAAATTGTCTCAGAATCATTTATAAAATAGTCCCTCTATTCCCCCAATTTGTAATGACTGCAACTTTTGCCATGTGTCACATTTCCATATAGGCATATGTCTGTTCCTAGACTTTCTATTATGTTTCATTAGTCTCTCAGTCTTTCCCTATATCAATACCATACTGTCTCAATTACCACAGCTTAATAATAATAGTTATAATGATGATAATGATAATAATATTGTGTCAGATTGAAAAATATGGACCAAAATTCCTCCCATCCTGGCATGCAAACCCCTTTGCAATGTAAGCTTTGAAAATGGAGTTTCTTTTCCACTCCTTGAATTTGGGCTGGCCTCGTAACTTGCCAATAGAATGTGGTAGCAGAACTTTAAGCACTTCTGAAGCTAGGCTTTAAGAGGCTTTGACTTCTTGGAATGCTGCACAGAGACCACCATGCAACAAAGCTCTTCTAGTCTCTTGGAGTACGAGAGGCCATTTGGACGTCAGACTGAGGTACCCAAGTCCATAGCTAACACCAGCTACCAGATAATGTGAGGCCGGCATGGACCTTTCAGTTTAGCTGACATAGCTGAATGCAGATGCAGATGAGTCTACCTAAATCAGCAGAGGAACTGCCCAGCCAAACCACAGAATGATAAGAAAAGAATAAATTGCTATTGTTTTAAATCACTAACTTTTGAGGCGGTTTGAGTAAATGCTAACTGAAACTAATAAATTTGTATAACAAATTAAAAAAACACTTTGGGATGTTTGTTGAGATTGCATTAAATTTTTTAGAATTGACTTTGAGAAGTTTGACATGTTTAAAGTACTGACTCTTCCTATATTTGAGGGTACTTCAGAACATTTGTGGAAAAATAGAACTAAAAGATGATATGAATCTTTTCATGAGTGTTTTGAAGTACCCTCGTAAGAACATGATTAATCTTTTCACTACTGAGTTCTTTCATATATTTTTCCATTTCTTTACTCTCAAATGATCTGTGTGACAATGATTTAGATTTATATCTTTAAGCAGCATATAACTTAATTTTATTTTTTTGCCAATCTGATAATCCGTATCTTTTCAGTGGTGGAGTTAATATGTTTACATTTATTGTTATTAAGCATATCGTTGAAGTTATTTATATTATTTTACGATTTTTTCTTTTTTGCTTAATTTTTCTCTTTTTCTGCTATGGGTTGTATATTTATTTACATGTTTAACCATGTATTTTTAAATGCATAAATATGAAATTTCCAGTAAATTCTAATAAGTTCTTGAAGTATTCAATACTCCTGAACATAAAATGGTTTTTAATTTTAGCACATTATTTCTAACCTAATTATTGCTTTTTAGAGTTTTGGTTTTAAAGATAATAAAAAAGCTATATTTTATAGTCAGTACTTAAGTTACTTAAATTTAGGTTAAATTATTTACATAATAAAATTAAATTATTTTGTTAATTTTGTGGTTTACTATTGTTTTTTGTATTCATTGCTTTCTCTCTGTATTTTCTTTTTCCAGAAGTACATTTCAACACTTCCTTTATTGAGGCTCTGTGAGTGATAGGTCCTTGTAGTCGTTGAGTTCCTAAAGTGTCTTTTTATTGCTTTCATTATTGAATAATATTTCCAGTGAGAATAAAATTTGAACTTAATAATTATTTCCCCTTGGAATTTGAATATATTATTCCATTGTCTTCTGACATCTAATATTGCAAATGAGAAGTCCAGCTACAAAAGATAATTAGCCTAATATAGGATTCCACCCATAGATTTCTGTACTGACCTTTCCATATCTACGTATCTACAAGATTTATAATGTCACTTTGGTGGTTCTGTTCTGGTGATGTTGGGATACTGTATATCTAGCAATAGATCTGGCAGGTAGTGTGATTCAATGTCTAAAGGTGAGGCTATGTCTTTGTCATTCAGTTCCTTAGGCCTGCAGATTTCTATAATGTCACAGATCCAGTGATTCTACAACAGCTTTATTCAGCCTCCTTTTATCAGAGAGATGGTGAGCCTAACCCTAGTCCTAAATTCAAGCAATGAGCCTGGTTACAGTCCCATCTCACATACTGCACTATTAATTCCTCTTATTCTAAAAGAGTCATAACCTCTATTCATTACTTCCTACTTCTGGACTTGGAACTCAATAGAACTGTATTCTCAGCCTCACTCATAATCTTATTTTCTGTCCTGTTCATGATGCAATGACATATTTACCTTGTATTTGAAGCCAGCCTGTGTTTGTGGTTTCTTTTTTTTTATATATATTTTATCTATCATTATTATATATTTGGAGCAGAGGGGATGAATCATGATCTCCCTTGGCCATCTTCAGCATTTCTCAATTGTTTACAATCATAGTATATTACAAAAGGTAATATGATATACTAAGAGAATAAAGGAAAATAGGTAGACACATATGCAAGAGGATATCTTAAATAGATCTCTGATAATGAAAGGAAAATAAGGTTTGTACTAAATATGTTGGGTCTATTTAATTGTAAATGGTATTTTTTTAAAAAAAACCTGTTGTAAAATAATAAAATTAATCTGTATAATGGTTTCATTAGTATGTTCACGTTTTGAAAATTCATAAAGCTGTACTCTGAAGATCTGTGCATTTTACTGTATGATGTTATTTCACTATCAAGGTTCACCCCCGCAAAAAAAAAAGGATACAGAGGTCAACATGAAGAAGTTCCATGTATAAGCCAAAGACCAGGAATGAGTACACATGCAAAAGAATAATAAGTGCAATTTACAAAAACATTAAATATATAAGAAGTTCACAGTGATACTTACAGAAGAAATGTCATTGAACACTGCCAGAAATAGTGTTATCAACACCATATTTTGAATATTCCCAGTTCAAGTTTAAAAATTCAGCATATATTCTTTATTTTCTACACAAAATGTATTTCATGGTATCTAGATAACCACCTAGACCTACTTGATGAGTCTTCTTGAAAGAAGAATACCAGCTAATAAATGTGGAAGGAATAACAGAATTAGAAGAACCAGTATGTAACCTGTAATTAATTATTCATGCAATGATCATTAATGGCTAAAACTATTAGAAGGAAGACTGATGGGAAACTTTACATGAGGAATCAGGCTGTCACCACCAGTACACATGACCAATCTTAGAATCACTGAAAATAGGAAAACAACACATTGTGTACCTCATCATATAATGCAAAATGGAAAACACAGTGCCACCTACAAAGCACTCTTGCCCTCTCCCCACAAAAAAGTGAATCAAATCATGCCTCTGGAACTAACTTCCATTTATAAGAAATGAGGAACAGAGGAACAAAAGTTAAATAATGCCATAATGAAGCAAACAGATGAATACAGAATGTAGATCATTCTATAGAGAAGTGACCCAGTTTCTATAACAAATAATGGTATAAAATAAAAGGAGGAATCTGATCTACTTGTAAAAAGACATAAGGCACATTATAACCAAATGCAATGTGTAAATTTTGTTTTGACTCTGATTCAAACAGACCATTAGAAAGAGTTCTTTTTGGGACAAACTGGTAAATATTGTTATGGACTAAGTATTAAATGATTCCAAGGAATTATTGTTAATTTTGGTACATGAGATAATAATTGTGTTTAAGAAAATAATGATTTTTTTTTTTTTTAAGAAACTTATTCCGAACCATGGAGGGGTAAAATAAAATGATGCCCAGAATTTACTTTAGCAAAGACAATAAAAAAGACAAAAAGAAGAAATGTTTATAAATCTTAAAACCTGTGAATACGCAGATTCATTTTACTATCCTCTCTCCTTCTGTATTTGTTTGAAATATTTAATAATAGAAAGATATTAGAAATTACTGAAAGAACTTTAAAGACCAGAGGAATTAACTTCTCTGTCTAGAGTTACTGTCCAATACGGTATCCACTAGCCACATGTGTTTATTGAGCACCTGAAATGTTGCTAGGCCAATCCTCTCACAGCCTTGGAGAAGATTTAACATGCAGGCTGAACAGGTGCATTTTTGAGTACCAAATTTCACAACTGCTTTTTGAGAAATAATAAATCAATAATAGTAGTGAAGAAATTTTAGAGGGTCATGTTCAGGATCTGAAAATCAATATATACAATATGTTCTCTTAAGTAGGTCTAGACGGTTTAAGATATTGATTGATTTGGAGAACTACAGCCTCACTAGCTTAACTCAGTCTAGGGTAGTAGAGATCAAAAAAAAAAAAAAAGAATCAAATTCTAGAGTGACAGTAAACTTCAAGTACAATTCATATCCGAAGTTCTATTAAAACAATCTCTGTTGAAAAATTAAAAGAAGCCTAAAAGCCCCATTTAACTTAGTGATTTTGCCAAGTGCCAAGAGTGAGGGGTTTACAAAGATGACTTCTCTAATAAGTTTTTCTGGAATCTGCAGGTGAGAAGGATAGAAAATGTGCTTTTATAGCTCACATGAATGAACCAAAAAGAGGAAAAATTCTGTTGAATTATCTTAAATCTCATGCATAGAAATGGCATTTTAAATTGAAGTTGTAAGTGTATGTGGAAATATTAGCTTACCAACAAAAAGACATAATTATTTTCAAGTCATCATACCAAGCTTATTTATGTTACTGTATATATATCACTGTACACTCCTTGAGGACAAGATTTGGTCACACACATATATATATACACACACACACAGTGACTATTTTAATTTTTAACAATAAAATATCTTTTAATGAATCCCAAATGAAAAATGAAAGAATTCTCCTTTACCAGATATGGAGAACATTATTTCAAAATATACTTTCATTTCTAATTAAGAAATAAGTATTGCCTAAATAAAACCTAATTATATATATAATAGGAATATATATGTGTATATATGAATATATATATACTCAGTGATCTTTATAATATTTAAATAAATATTTTATAAATATTTAAATTCATTTATAACTAAGCCAAGGCTCAGACAGCTCCATTAATTGCTTTAAAAGGCCACATGGCTCTTTGATTGAAAACTAAGAAAAAAATGTAAAACAAATTAAATTATGATTGTCAGCCTTTTTCCATCATCTGTAGAACATAATATATGAGCTTGAGATTTTCTGGTTATGCATAACTTTATTCCCATTTTATAAGAACAGGGCAACACAGTTCTGGAAATATAAATACACGTTGACAGAATAAAACTGGCTTCCCTTGCTTTTTATACTCCTATATCTGAATAATGATGCTATACACTATGTGTGTGGTTCACAGCTACTTGAGACTAGAGACCACACAACCAGGCAAATGGTTTACACATGTTCATACATCTTACCTGGGTTATACATGTGGTGTGTTCCCTCCCTCTCCTGACAGTTGGGCAACAGTGTTTGATCACCAATAATAGTTAAGGTAGTTCTCCTCATAGGCTAGAGGCTAAGGTTAAAATAATAATGCAAAGGGATGAAAGAGAACCTTTCTAATTCCTTCAGGTTTAAGTGAGCATTTGATAGCATTCTATAGAGCCAAAAGAGAAAGATCTAGCTTATTACTAATGATCAGATTTCTGGCATGCTATACCACTGTAGCTCCGGCTAAGAATTCCTACTAGAGTGCCTCTCCTATTGTAGGCTTATGCAACAGCAATTGTTTGAGGCATGTGATATACAACAAAACAAGAAAAAAAATTACTACTCTCATGGGACTTACATTTCAGTAAAGTGAGACAGACAAGAAACAAATTATATAGTATGTTAGAAAGTAGTAGTGATATGAAATCAAATTTGTTGAACAGGGAAGTAAAACTATATAAATGGAACTTCTGAAAAACTGGCTAAGATTAACTATGTTAAAGAATTACAGTCTTATATTGAATTTATTTAAAAAATTGAATTACATGCACTATACTTGGATCTGAAGATAGATAAGACAAAGTTTTTGTCCTCAATGACATCATAGTCTCATAAGACAAACCAATATAGATGTAGAGAGATAATCATAATAAGACACTCAGTGTCATATTAGCAGTGGAAAATGTGTTAAGAGGACAATTCTATGTATGGGAATGAGAAAAAGGAATTACCAAAGGGAGTGGTAATGGAAGAAAAACTAGTGATATGGAAAAAGTATAGAGTTGTAGGGGGAATGTTTCCATAACATACTTTTTAATTAGTTTTATTCTTAACATTTGAATGATTATGATTGTAAAACTAATGGATTTAACAGAAAAGAGAGCTAGGAAAATTTATACTGCAAAGGAAATAGATCACCATAGATGGCCTGATTTTTTTTTTTTAACATTTAACTAATGTACTCACAAACTATAAACTCCATGAGGACAAGATTTGGTTTAATGTTTTATGTATTACATTATACACACACACACTTTATTGTGCAGTAAATATTTATTAAATTGAATTTTAGACTAGGTAACCTAAAAAACTTCATGGTTTGTGTCATTTTTTTTACCAAAAGTGACATTTTCAAATACTGTATCCCTAAGATTTTGTATTTTGCATTACAAGTTAAGCTGTTTCTGGGCCGGCCCGTGGCTCACTCGGGAGAGTGTGGTGTTGATAACACCAAGGCCCTGGGTTTGGATCCATTTAGGGATGGCCAGTTCGCTCACTGGCTGAGCGTGGTGCTGACAGCACCAAGTCAACGGTTAAGATCCCCTTACCGGTCATCTTTTTTAAAAAAAAAAAAGATAATACTATGGAAAATGGTATGGAGATTCCTCAAACAGTTGCAGATAGATCTGCCATATGACCCAGCTATCCCACTGCTGGGAATATATCCAAAGGAATGGAAATCATCAAGTCGAAGGTATACCTGTACCCCAATGTTCATTGCAGCACTCTTCACAATAGCCAAGAGCTGGAATCAGCCCAAATGTCCATCATCGGATGAGTGGATACGGAAAATGTGGCATATCTACACAATGGAATACTACTCAGCTATAAAAACGAATAAAATACTGCCATTTGCAACAACATGGATGGACCTTGAAAGATTTGATTTTTCACATAGGTAATTTATCTGTGCTAATCTTATTCTATAAAGATAGGTGACTTTGAGATAGGACTCTCTTATCTTGGTTGGTGATAAGTTTTAAACTCTGATAAACATCTGAAATTAGTCTGGTACCTTAATTTGCAGCTTTGCTTCTTGAAGTCGACCTTTCCATGAGGCTACAAATTTAAGGCTATCCACAGAACGACCCATTGCCCTGTAAAAGTAAAGCATCAAATGTCACAAAGAAATAATCCTCAGAGATTAAAATATGAAGAGTAATTGAAGACAGAGATATTCCTATTTAAGACTGAAATATTTCCAATGTTGAGATAATATGCTCTACTATGCATGTCTTAGACTTCACAACAAGTTTATTAAACTTAACAGTTTATATATCAGTCTCTTCTTTAAGGTTGTAAGTTCCTTAAGGATAGGGATGTACTTTTTATTTTTATATCCTATGTTTTGACCATGACCCTCAAACTCAGATACATAATAGGTATTCAATAAAAGTTTATTAACTAAACAACTAAATTTTGTTCAGTATAATTTTGGTAGTGTCTCTTTTATTACATTCTAAGTTGTTAAAAATTATAGTCTATATATGAGATGATAATCCACATGTGGTATAAAAAAGAGGCTGATCTTAACCACTAAGTCCTGTTTTCCACCAAGAAGGCTAGTCAGAGCTGTCAAATAGAATTTTCTGCAAAGATAAAAATGTTTTTGCGCAGTCCAAAATGGTAGCCACCAGCTACATGTGAATACTGAGCACTTTGAATGTAGCTAGTGTGACTGAGAAACTGAATTTTTAATCTTATTTAACTTTAATTAATTTAAATTTAAACAGATCCATGTGACTTCTGGCTACCATATTGGACAGCACAGGTCTAGATAAATGATCAAAATTATATAAGTTAAATTTCATCTTTTTTCAATTCTGATAAAATACATCATAATTAATGCTTTTTTAAAACTAAAAGTTAACTGTGTTATTAAAAATAAAGAATGAGGAAAAAACTATTTGGACTTCAACAATAAATTTATTTGACAATCAAGGCAATGTGGTCAGAAGCAAATAAAGCAAATAAATAAGGTACTTTTACAGGGACAAATAAATAAGGTATTTCATTTTAATTACCTTGCAGTTTCTTGGCGAAGAGCATTAAGAAACGTGTCTGGGTGGAAAAGTTCTGATAGGTCAAGTGTATCAGAGAGAAGATCTTGTTTTTCAGCTTTATCTACCCAGTTCTGGGGAGGGATATAAACATATACATGTACATACTCTTAAAAGATAAATAAATCAATGAAAGAGTTATTATGCACAAGTCATTACAATGAGAAAGTTTGTAAAGTCTGACATAGGAATTTCGCATAATATCCATTCATCATAAATAAGTTTTCTTGTACAACCTTTTGTTGGTAAAAATCTGCTCAAAATAAAAGGTCTAAAATGTGAAAATTTATCTTATGTATAGCATTTCAGTTTTGGCTAGCATTTCTAGTAATGACTTATCTCTCAAAGTGTGCTCAGCAGATACTGAGTCTAACTCAAGAGTCCTCCAGTTCTCCAAGTCTTGGCAATGCAAACTGAATTAGGGCCCCAGATCCAGATGTGAGAGTGAATATGCCACCTTACTGAATCAAGTATTATGGTGGAGGGTAATATCCAAAAAGAAATAATTCTCTGATAAAAGGTGTTTTTAAATAGTCTTTTCTACTTCTCTGTCATTTTATAAATCAACCTATACTCCATTTGGAGAAATAAAGTATGTTTATGCAATTAGTATTAGTGTCCCATTTTATAAATGAGGAAATGGAAGCACAGTGAAGTTAAGGGTCTTGCCCAAGGTGACATAGTTAGTAGGTGATGAAGCCAGAAAATAAATTCAGGCAGGCTTAAGTGATTTATTTCTCTAATATTTCCTTCAGGTGCTAATATGACTTAGGAGGTAGATAGCTTACTGATGATGTCATTTTATAAATCAACCTATACTCCATTTGGAGAAATAAAGTACGTTTATGCAATTAGTATTAGTGTCCCATTTTATAAATGAGGAAATGGAAGCACAGTGAAGTTAAGGGTCTTGCCCAAGGTGACATAGTAGGTGATGAAGCCAGAAAATAAATTCAGGCAGGCTTAAGTGATATATTTCTCTAATATTTCCTTCAGGTGCTAATATGACTTAGGAGGTAGATAGCTTACTGATGATTTCTAAATCAGTCTGTTATCTCTGCTAATGCACAGAAATGGTACTACAGCAATGTCAGCTATTAAAAACTTTCAGAATTCTCATTTGCTAAGTAATTCATTTTGTGTGGCTTATATACAGTTTAGAAAAAATTGTTAGTTTATTACTGTTGTACAAAGAATGTGTTTCATGTACTGTAACATCCTATTATCCACCCAAGCATTTACATCTTTCAGTCGGTTCTAAAATAGGAGAAATTAAAATCTCCAAAGATACTGTGTTTGCATTAATATCTTAATAAGTTTTACTGGTACTCATATCCTGGAGCAAAAACGTTCCTATGTCCTTCCTACCAATGGATAATATATTGATTTTATAAGTAAAAAAGGTTTAAAAAGAAATCTCCTCAACCAACTATAATTATTTCTCTTGGATATTATCTTTTACAATAGTAGTACTTCATAAAGTATCTATTTTCAGTAAAATAATTTTATATTACACATAGTGTGTTTTGTTTAATCCCAAATAATTTTTATTGTTATCTGCTTGATTTATCTCTCAGCTAAAATACTTCATAAAGTATCTATTTTCAGTAAAATAATTTTATATTACACATAATGTGTTTTGTTTAATCCCAAATAATTTTTATTGTTATCTGCTTGATTTATCTCTCAGCTAAATATGGTCAACAAATTATGCTTACATGACCCTTTTTCATTATAAATAATGTTTATTTCTGTTAAATTATCGTTAAATTCATAATATTTCCAATTATACTATTATTTCATTAATGACTTAAAATTAATTTTGAATTAAAATAACTCCAAAAGAGTTGTTGCCAGGAAAGGATGTACATATGTTCAAACTAATTAAATATTAGAGTGTGACTGATAATCAGATTTTTACTTCACTAAAACCTAAATTAATATAATTAGTCAAGCAGGGAAAGCTCCTTTAGTAAAAATGTTTTTTACTAGTCCGTAGGAAAAAATAATTTGTTAGTCTATTAAGCCTAAAGGTAAACTAACGCAAAAGTATTATTTGATAAGATAAAGTTTATATTATAAAGATTATTTTAATGTGTAAAATGTCTTTGAACAGCAAACTTCACAGTGAAGAATCAATAGGCATGTTTAAAAAAAAAACAACTACATTCATACTGATTTATAAGCCTGGAAATAGAGAATTAAGTAGCATTATATTTAATAAGCAAAAATATGCATACATGAAATGGGCTTTCAACAAAGTTGTACGCATATTTGCTGGCAAATTTTTTTTAGTAAATTTTTCTTCTTTACTCCTAGTTAAGGTCCATGCTTCTTTTAAAGGGTTAGGTTTGAGATTGAATATAACACCTCTAGTCTCGCCTATGATTATGAGACTATATATCTATAATTCTTCAAATGATTTATAACAAATGTAACGATTAAGATAAGTGAATAAATATCTAATAGACCTGAACAACTGAATGGGCTGCACAATTTCTTGAAATACTATATACACATGCACACACACACACAAACTTAGAATTACAGGCAGTAAAACTTCTAAACTGGAACAAACCACAGATCATCTAGAATACTTCCCTTACTATAACATAAATAAAATGATTTTCCAAGGCGATATGGCAATATTCTATAAAAGTGCTGATTATAAAGTAAAATTTATGAATTCAAATTACATTCATTTACTCAGAACCATTTACTGAATGCACAGAGCTTATCATATAGTTAGGGGAGATGAGACCTGCATAAATAACTGTGATAAAAGGTACTAAGTGGAAAGCTACATAAGAAATAAATAGTATCTCATGAGAGTTCTGCTCCTTTATGGACCAATTTATACAAAATTTTGAAGAAATAAGGCTGTTCTCTCAAGAATATTATATCTAGTTAACTTATTCAATTGTCATATTATCAAGTATCATTTTTATATAGGCTAGCGTTCAGAAAATATACATACCGCCTCTGTATGTTTTTTAAAAAATTACTCAAAAATGTTCAATATTTCCAACTTTTTTATGGATTAATTAAAACTAAGATTTTTAAAGATGTAGAAGTCAGAAAGGCTAAAGCTATTAGCTATAAGCAATGAAATCAGCTAAATGCAGAATTAAATTGAAATGATTATTGTAACATAATTAAATGCACATATCAAACAACTTCTTGAAAAACCCAAAGGGCCAAAAGCATAAAATCAGAAATAACTAAGGAAGCATCCAGGTCAGCAACGGAGCCAGCCTATGCCTGGGATCCTGAGACAGGGGCTGGGCCAGCCTCACCCGCATCCCCAGCCAGATCTTAGAATGTACTTATTAATCACATGTATTTCTTTGGGGTTTGTGACTTATCTGCTCATGTCCTTCACCAAATTTCTGTTTAGATTTTTCTACTTCATTTTAAGAGTTCTTTTTGCTATAAGGATGTTAATCTTTGCGTGTTTAAAAACAACAACAACAGAAGAGTAGAATATGGGTTAACAGAGGCTGGGAGGTGTTATGGTAGAGGGGAAGATTAAGGGTGAACTAATGGAGACAAAACTACGCTATCTACCCTAAGTGAATTACTGTGCAGTATATGCATGTATTGAAACACCACAATGTACCCCTCAAAAATAAATATAAATAAAATTGAATTAAGAAAAATAAAAATAAAAATAAATCAAATGACTGGGCAAATTCAAATATATCAGTTATACCCCACAGGGAAAAAAGTTCCAAGTCTTCACACACATTTATGAAATATACATCCAGACACAAAGATGAAGCTGGGCCTCAGTCTCTAATCTTGATCAAGTAAAATTGTTAGAATTTAATATAAAGGTACCATCACAGATCACTGGGGAATAAAAATATTATCCAATAAATGGTGCTGGAGGAAAAAAATTGATCTTCACTTCACCTTATAACCTAAAGCTATGCTACTTAGCATTCAGAGTAGAATGTTATTCCATTGATAATGGGGAATAAAAGAAAATCACTTTAACACACACAAAGGGAGAGTATGAATCTGATCACAGAATGGTGGACTTTCTTTAAAAAGAAAAAAGAAAAAGAAATATGTTAGATTATAAAGAATGGTGTATATACAAGAATATTATAAATAAAAATAAAAACCACTAAATCTAAACTGGGAAAAACATATTTACCACAAATATGAAAATGAATTAATAACATTAACACAATGGCAAATTGTTTACATACTTATTGAAACAAGAAAGATATGATCATCCTCAGTAGTTACTATGTAAAAACTGATACTTTTTTTAGGCCATCAGAACAGCAGAAGAAGAAATGATAACGATCATTTTAATGTTGGTAATGTGCAACATGGACAAAATTTTGGTAGGAGTGAATACTGGTACACTATTTCTTTTAAACAATTTGATAAAATGTTTCAAAGATTTTAAAACATTCAAACCCTTTTACTCAGCAATTTCTTTTCTTGCAATGCAAATTAAGAAAATAATGAAGAGTCTACACATCTTGATCATTTAAAAATATTGAACCTAATAAGTTCAAATACTTTTAAATGATGATTAGTCATTCCAATTCACTCACAATGGAAGCCAATGCCCCTTACAATAGCATACCTGGCCTACATCGTCTGCCCCTGCCCCATCTCCAAACCCCTATACCACCACATCTCCCTAACCTCTGACTTCTCTGACCACCTTTTTCTTGTTTACTTTCCCTGTCATACTGGCTCCCTTTTTCAAAAAACTCTTCTGCCTGAGGGTGTCGCACTTGCAGTTCCTTCTTCCTGAAATTCTCTTCTGACAGTTATCTATTCCTTTACCTCCTTCAGGTCTCTGTTCAAATACCATCATATCAGAAACGTCTTCCCTAATTCTCCCAGTTTAACACAACTACTTTTTATATTTTTTACCTTTATATCTAGAGTTCAACATACTATCAATAGGAATTAAGAAAGAAAAAAAAAAGAATCCATGCTCAATAGCTATATATTTTCCCCTGGAATTCGGTTACAATTTTCCTAAAATAAGGATGTCATGGTGTTGCTTTTCTGTTTTTTTTCCCCCCAAGTAAAACTTCTAAGAAACCTAAATTTTCATTTCCCCATTTTCATGTTTTTAGGCAATTAATCTCAATCAACCTTCTTTGAAAGAAAGATATAAGTACTGGATTTTGAGAGAAGCTTTAATATTATATATTAATAAAGAAATTCTGATTATCTTGGCATTTCTTAACTCCATCAAATTTAAAGACAACGCTGAAAGCTGCCTGGACCATAAGAAATCTCTCTCTGCCCTACCCTCTCCCACTGTGAATCTAGTTCTCTTGTAGGCTGGATAAGACTTCTTAACTGTTTACATATCCCCCCCTAAGGCACAGAAGTCATATTTTGACATGAGACCTTGTTTTTATGGTATTTTAACCTTTGCTTATTCTAAATTCCTTGTGAAGACTGTAACCATTTTGTAGAATGTGAATGCCAGGAGCAGTGGTAGATTTGGAGCCACAGAGAAATGAGATGATATTTTCCTGTGGTATATCTTCTTAGAGACAGTTTTATGTTAAATAGGAAAATTTCTCCACACACTGATTTATGAACAGAATACGATGTTGATAAATGGTATTGTGAAAAAATATACACACATATGAACACCCATATCCATTCTAGTGGGAAGCACTATAGACTATATATTAAGCTCCCCCCTTTGCTTACTACTATCCTTAAGCTTAATATCCTAATATTTCTACAGAAAGTTATTCTCTTCCTGTTTCCATGGCATAGGAAGCACAGAATCAGCCTCAACAGAGGTGGAAAATAACATCATTTCTGAAAGATTTTCAAATTCTAAAAGTGATGTGTTCCTTGTTAGCCATCCTTTATAATTTTGTCTTTTGTATCTTTAAAAACTAAGGTTTCTTCTCTCAACATTTATCAAGGAATTGCAAATAATATTTTTAAAATCTCAGTATTTTGGGTCCCACCTTATTGGTTATTATTTGTATGCCAAAAATATCTGGTAAAAATAATTGACAAAAATGTACACAAAACAAAACAAAAACCCAAAACCCAAGTCTTGAATTAACAAAACAGAGAAGGAACAAACCAAAAAACCTAACCCAAATTAATGAGATAACCACAAAACAAACAAACAAACAGTTGTAAACCTAAGTGCTTATAAAATCAAAAGCATTGCCCATTGTTTTAAAAAGCTTGGCTACAGTAAACCTTTTAAGAACAAAGTCTATTCATATGGTCTGGTGATGAATGAAGATTCCGAGACAAAGTAGCATTTAATATAAATTTGCTAACAGTATCATAGATACCTGGAAGGCTTATTTCTTCTAACTCTGTAATAAATTAAAGTCAATTACTCTAATTTTTAAAATCTTAACCGCTCTTTGATTGGGTCTTGCTAATGGTCCCTCATATCGTATAGCTGACTGCTGGGTCTTGCTAATGGTCCCCCATATCGTATAGCTGACTGAAAAATTCAAGCTGTACAAAGGATGAGGAAGACTTTAGCCTCCAGAGCAGTCTCAAATGGAAGGATTTTTGCTAGCTTGTTTAACTTTAACTTAATAGACATGGTCTTGTCTGCTTGAAAGCAGAAAATCTTATCTTTTAAAAAAGAAATATTACTCTTTCCCTACCTTTAATATACCCACCTATCAGAATATTAGAGAGTCCAACCAAACATACGATATTTTTTAATTTTAAAAAATCCAAAACTAGGGGGCCGGCCTGGTGGCGCACTGCTACAGTGCGCCACTTGAGAGCACGGCGGTGCTCCTGCCGAGGGTTCGGATCCCACATACAGACTGGTTCCCACTCACTGGCTGAGTGAGGTGCGGGCGCAGCACCGAGGGTTGTGATCCCGGTCCGGTACGGGCGCAACACTGAGGGTTGTGATCCGTTGCCGGACACGGAAAAAAAAAAAAAAAA
>NW_007729065.1:189103-193431 GCF_000696425.1 Galeopterus variegatus | reverse complement strand
AAAAAAAAAAAAATCCAAAACTATAAAAATCTGGGTTTCTAGACTCCATGTTTGACACAAAGAAGTACTGTTTTTCAACAGAACCTTGTGTAAATATTTCTATTCTCCCCAATAAAAATTGGGGGAAATAAAATGTCATTTATGGTTTTTTTTATTGACTATTTCCCATGACTTTTAAAGACAGGAATAAATTGAATTGCATGGGTTAAACCCAGACAGGATTCATGCAGAACCTGAACCATTGTGAGAAACAAGATTATTAGAAATGGCTTTTTATATCGTACTTAATTTTTAGTGTGGTGAGCCAGGGAGTTTTTCTGTCCACCCTATTTATAAGTCCTTTCTTAATGACTGATTATTATTTATAATTCATGACTGATTATTATCTATAATTATAACTTATTTTATGAATACTTCAAGCTCCTATTTAAGGCCAATTCTTCCACATGTGCACTGGGACCTATTTCCTCTTGCCTTTCAAGAACTTTACTTTTAAATTTATTTTTCTTGCACCATTAATTTTTTCATTTCTGTTAGACACAGATATGGTACAGTATCTCTAAAACAAAAACTAAGACAAAACATTCCCTTGGCCCTTCTCCCTACCAGCTACCACCCATTTATATGTGCTACTTCATCACACAACTCCCTAAAAAAACTGTCTATCCTCATAATTGCTATCTCAACTTCACTCCTTATCTTCTTTTGACCTCATGACCAGGCTTTCGTTCTTCAGAGCTTCACAAAACTCATCAAGATCACCAGTGTCCTCCATGTTGCCAAACATTTGACATAGTTGGTGAATTTGACCTTTTTAAATACTTTCTTCTTTTGGCTTCTTGATCACTCCAGCCTCCCAGGCTTTCGTCTATATTCCTGACTAGTATACTTCTTGATCTCAGTAATTGACTCCTCTTCCTTTTCCAGACATCTCAATATTGCAGTGCATCAGGGCCAAAGACTTGGGTAATCCTACGGTTTTAATGACCATCTTAATATGCTGATGACTGCCAATTTTATATCTCCCACTCCAACCTCTCTTATCAGTTACTTCTCTGACATTTCCACCAAGATGTCTAAAAGGCATCTAAACACATTCAAATAAGCCCCCCCCCCTTTTTTTTAAACTTCTTTTCCTCTGGGAACAACTCATTTATTTATTTTAATTGAAACACAATTGATTATACATAACTGTGGAGCTCTCTCCCCCTCCCNTTAAATTTATTTTTCTTGCACCATTAATTTTTTCATTTCTGTTAGACACAGATATGGTACAATATCTCTAAAACAAAAACTAAGACAAAACATTCCCTTGGCCCTTCTCCCTACCAGCTACCACCCATTTATATGTGCTACTTCATGACACAACTCCCTAAAAAAACTGTCTATACTCATAATTGCTATCTCAACTTCACTCCTTATCTTCTTTTGACCTCATGACCAGGCTTTCGTTCTTCAGAGCTTCACAAAACTCATCAAGATCACCAGTGTCCTCCATGTTGCCAAACATTTGACATAGTTGTCTTAGCACCTATCCTACTGTGGAATGAATTTGACCTTTTTAAATACTTTCTTCTTTTGGCTTTTTGATCACTCCAGCCTCCCAGGCTTTCATCTATATTCCTGAATAGTATACTTCTTGATCTCAGTAATTGACTCCTCTTCCTTTTCCAGACATCTCAATATTGCAGTGCATCAGGGTCAAAGACTTGGGTAATCCTACGGTTTTAATGACCATCTTAATATGCTGATGACTGCCAATTTTATATCTCCCACTCCAACCTCTCTTATCAGTTACTTCTCTGACATTTCCACCAAGATGTCTAAAAGGCATCTAAACACATTCAAATAAGCCCCCCCTTTTTTTAAAACTTCTTTTCCTCTGGGAACAACTCACTTATTTATTTTAATTGAAACACAATTGATTATACATAACTGTGGAGCTCTCTCCCCCTCCCCCACCTCTGGTGGCCTCAGTTCTGTTCTTGAAAGACCAGTCCCTGCCTCCCTAAGAAATCTGCTCTATTACCAGTATGCATCAACTCAGTAAACCATTCAATCATTCGCTCAGGTCAAAACCTTGACACCTCTCCCCCATGCCCACAGCCAAATCCACAGGACTAATATCAAAATCTTACCACTTTCCACCTCCACAGCCACCACCCTAGTCCACAATATCATCATAACCTCACTTGGACTACTACAATAACCTTATATTGGTCAGCCTGCTTCCATTCTTTCCTCCTATGGTCTATTTACATGCTAAGAGAATAACCTTTTAATCCTGCTCTCAATCATCTATGGACTTTCCATGTACTCAGACTAAATTTAAAGTCCTTACTAAGCCTGTATGGACCCATACATTTTGGTCCCTGGCAACCATCCAACCTCATATCCAGTAGCACTCTCCTTACGTACATGCTCTAGCCACTCTGGCTTCCTATTATTCCTGAGCAAGCAAAGCACATTTCTGTCTCAGGGATTTGCACGTGCTGGTCCCTCTGCCTAGAACTGTTTTTCCCTCAGATACATTCATGGTTTACTCTCTTTCTTCATTCAAGTCTCTGTTTAATATCACCTCCTAAGAGAGGTCTTCCCTGACCTTTCATACTAAAGTGTTACCTCCCCCAACCCACTCATCTCTAGTCCCCTTAATCTACATCATTTTTCTTTACAGCATCCTAATATTTATTAGAAATAAGGCTCAGTTCACCATTAATATCTGGTGAAGATCTGTTACTTGCCTTTACCTTCTGGTAGGTGCAACAAACAGATGCCTACTTTAACATTGTCCTGACATCCCAGAAATGGATAATATCAATATTTGTATAAGCATAGATGTTACTACCCTACCTAATAAGTGTAACAATCTTAGTAATGCCAATATCAGCAATTTTCAGGAGATGAAGTAAAAGGAATTTTGAGACTTGCCTAAGCTATAGATCTTATGTTCAAGAATGTTTCTAGAAAACATATTACTGAAAAATATTTTCATAAATTATTTTTACTGTACACAAGAATTAGTACTATTGGTAGTATCAGTAAATAAACTACTCAATAATGTACTTCAGTATTATATACAACAGACAAATAAATACACACATATAGCCAAAAGTCCTTTTACAGTGTGACAATATGTAAATTAACAACAAAACTAATCACTGCTTTTCTTGCTTGTGAAGAGATTTCCATTGCAAATAGTTAACAACAAAGTGAATCTGATAAAAGATAAATTACAGAATGGAAAATCAGCAAGTAAAGTGCATGCAATTATCCTGGACAACAGAACAAATGTGGTGAAGACTATGACAGATTTAGAAATCACAAGCCCACAGTGTTCTGTTTACAACCTTCCATTGTGTGTTCAGAAATAATAACAACACAGTATTTGATAGGACAGACCAAAAGAAAAACTGCCAACCACTTTTATCATTCCTCTTTACCAAAGATAAAACTATATGACAAGACATTTTTCAACTGTCTTGTATATACTAAAAATCTATGTTCAAGCAAGATGTAATAATGGGCCTTTAAATGGCAAAAAAAAAAAAAAAAAAATGCCTACATGAACCAAGAAGAGCCTTGAAACGCTATTTTGCAAATAAGGNAAAAAAAAAAAAATGCCTACATGAACCAAGAAGAGCCTTGAAACGCTATTTTGCAAATAAGAGAACCAACATAGCAGATATTACTAACAATTACTGGTTACTTATAGAGAAAATAGTTTGTTCGCTAGAACCTGCTGATTCAAGAAACCAAACTTATCATAAGAGCTTAAATATTCTCTGCATGTTTTCCGCTGTGAAGATCCTCTTATTATGCTACTCCAGGAAACTGCTAATATTGGTATGCGTGTGACGAAAGCTGTGGTACAGACAGAAATTCAGGAAAGATTTTATCATGAAAGCTAATTAGGTTGCTATATTGTCACATTTCTAGAACCAAGATTTATCTTCTGCAAGCAGTACAAATAGCATTGTTTGGTAGTATTGCTTCTATAAAACTTCAGATCATCACAGACCATACACTACTGTTTAGTATTCCAAATGTGCAAGATAGTTGGGCAATAGGAGGGATTTACCAGCTGTTAGTGTTGAGAAATTACTGTCCCTGTACAAAATATGATGCTTAAAATTTTATACTACTACTGCTGTGGTAATAGCTATATTTTACTGAATAAAATTTCAGGTATATACCCTAAGTTAATTCTGTGATGTTGATAATCCAACTCAAAGCTTCACTGTATATTAATCCTAAATCTCAGGACTTGAGCCAAAACATATTTTTGGTGTAATTATAATATTAATATATTTATTGGCTTATTTTCT
>NW_007729065.1:186224-187802 GCF_000696425.1 Galeopterus variegatus | reverse complement strand
TGAAGAAAAGTCAGAAAAATTTGAAGCCAGGATAAGAATTCTAAGTTCCTAATAGGAAATAACCTGTCTAGTCCATTCATTTTTTAATTCCTATGGTTCATTCATTCATTCAACAGACAATATGCTAGGAATTGGAAATACAGTGGAATTTTTTTTTTTAAAAGGTACTTGCTCTAAAGGATCTTACAGAGACTAGAGAGGAGTGAATGCCAGTCTGACTGTAAGATTCTCTTAGGCTGAAATTCCTAAGGTCCCTAGAGGTTCTCTGGCTCTAAATTACCAATATTTGGAAGGGAGGCTGAAAACTTATGCCACCCTGTAGACTAAGTCTCTCCATATTGAAGCTAAAGTGATCTCTCTGAAACATAATCTTGTTCTAAAGCATCCCTCCTTAAAATCCTACAATGGTTACCTTTTGCCCTTAGAATCAAATATAGTTCCATAGTATAGTATCATGATGGGCCCTTCCTGCCCTCCAGCCTAATCTCTGAACACCCCTCCTTTTTACACTCTATGCTGTTTTTAGTTACTTGAATCCACAATACTTACTCTTGACTCTGGCCTTCCTTCTGTCTAGCCTCTTCCTCACTTGGTTTATTCCTACTAAGTTCTCAGCATAAGTATCACTTCCCTTGAATCCCTCTAGGTTGGTACTGCTGCTATGTGCTCCCATAGTACTGTACTTCCTTCATCACACTTACTGTTGTTGTTTATTCAGTTTTACCTTTTCTGACAAATTGTAAGGATAGTTCCTGGGAGACAAGATATATGCCTATTTTGTTTACCACTCTACATTCAGCAACCTCACACAGTGTTTGGCACCAGGAAAGTATTAATCACATTTACAGAATTTTTAATTGCTAAAATAAATGAATGAATATGTGAGTGAATGCAAGAAATGTAAACACTGTGAGGCAAAAACTATATCTACTTACTAACCATTGTGTATCTCCAATACTTCACACAAGGAATGAAGTAATTGCTTACATATTTTTGACTGAATGAATGCTACCCTTGCCCCTAATCAGTCTTACCTTATTTGCACAAAACCCTTGTAATGAACTGACACTATATATGACACTCCCAGTAGTTTATTCTAGTTCCCCATATGCTATGCTCCAAAATGCAATGCCCTGGGATCTTAACTATAGCTGAATCTGGGTTCAAGCTGGTAAGTACCAGTTTTGATTCAATCTCATCATTATACTTTCATATGAAAGTTTTGGTTTTATACGAAACCAAAAGCTGCCATTTTCACAGATCCTTGCAAATAGTACTTCTAATTCTCCCTGCCCACCAGATTCTCATCCCATTTCTTTTCCAACTAGGTAGCTACATTGTTCTCTAACCATCAGAAGTGGCTCTGGATATGAATCTGTGAAACAGAGAAGGCATAGAGGAAAACATGGAACCTACCAGGCCCTTGAATAACTGGAAAACAAATCCCAAACATTAAAGGTTTCCTCAGGGATAACATCTTTGTACATTTATAACTAAAAAAAAAAAATTATGCTACAAAAATAAAACAATATAAAAATTTCCCCAAGTAGTGGTAGAAGGGAGAAATATTACATATTC
>NW_007729065.1:184475-185425 GCF_000696425.1 Galeopterus variegatus | reverse complement strand
AAAAAAAAAAATTATGCTACAAAAATAAAACAATATAAAAATTTCCCCAAGTAGTGGTAGAAGGGAGAAATATTACATATTCCCTGGTTGGAAGAATGGAAGGTAAGCTACAGTCAAGCCTGAGAGTTATGTTGAGGGTTAGGAGGGTACTTTATCATTACAATTAAGGCTAAATACCTATAAAGCTTTTAAGAGAACCACATAGTGAAAAAGTATTGAATTTTGATGGCCAATATTCAGTATACATGAATAATCATGCCAGAAAAAAATGTAGTACTGATGTAAAATTGTTTTAAAAGATATTAATTCAGTATCAACAATATATTTATCATTATAAACACACACCATAATTATTAAGTGTACTTACTCATATTGTAGCAAATAAAATCAAAAGTCCCTGCTCTTTATAAAAAATAATATAAAAGAAACAATACTGAAAAATATATGAAGTGATAAATTATACAGCCATGCAATTAAAACACACAAAGAACTTCAGAGCATTCCTATATTTTTCTAGGATCATTGATGGATTATTTCCTTCCTTTCCACCTTTCCCATCCTTCCCTCCCTTTCTCCTCCTTCTTTCCTTCTATTTTCTCAGCTTTTATTGGTGGATTATGTCCAGGCATATATACAGCAGATAGAAGGATGAGTAAATCACAGTCCCTGTTCATCTCTACCTGCCAATTGTAACCACATTTTCAGATCTATTACTTTTTCCTCCATTAAGCCTACAACCCAGAGGATTGGTAATAATAGAAGCCAAACAAACATTTAGATGGGTCCTAGTGCCTTCAAAGGAGTCCCATTTATAGGATGGCAAACAGAGAAAGAAGAGAGATGAAAAGACAGAGAACAAGGGAAGACACCCCTGGAGGTAGTCTCTAAAGAGATAACAGAATCAAGTACTCAGGTCTGACAGCAGAAGGTCAACTTCTTTTATATTAGAA
>NW_007729065.1:182205-183215 GCF_000696425.1 Galeopterus variegatus | reverse complement strand
AAGACAGCAAGAAATTGAGAGTGAAATGTGTTCGTTATCAAATAATGATATGTACACTTCAGGGGTTCAAAGGTGAAGCAGTAAGAAGAGATGGCAAAGATATGGACAGGTATGTGAATTACTAAAAATACAAGTGTGGATGAAGACTGCTGCCACTAGAAGACACACAACAATTTATTCATATGGTAGGAGAAGTTAACAGAAGGCTGTTTGAGAAGCAGCTGCGACAAGCAAAGGAAGGAGGTAATAAGACAGTGGAGAAACCACAAAGGAAAAGAAGTACCTTACGTGTGCCAACTAACCTATACTATTTGTTATGTCTTAAGAAATGCACTCTCTCTGCCTCTATGCCATTCTTTATTCTGTTCAATTTTCCTGAAGTTACCTGACTGGTTTACTCTGAAAACACTTGTTAAAAAAAAATCTTTAGACTGCAGGTGAGCCCACCGGTACCAGCCAGCAGAACTGTGCAGCTCCATGTGGCCCCATCACCCAGCACCTTGGACCCAGGCAGCGGGGGAGCTCCAGGTCCCACCCCCGCACCTTGAACTGGCACCACACAGGTGAGCCCACAGGGAGCAGCTGGCAGCAATACCAGCCAGCGGAACCACACGGCTCCACACAGCCCCTCATCCCGCCTCAGACCCAAGGGGAGCACCAGCCTACGGTTCCCACCCACCAAGTTTAGCCCAGCAGAACTCCATGTGCTAGGGACTCATTCTACAACCACAGAATCTAGAACGGGAACCAAGGTGGTTTAACATAACCACCACCATACCTACCGTCAAGCAAAGACAATTCACACTCCACAGCCAACTTCAGTGTAATGGAAGAAGCAAACCCCCTACCAAATGACCAAGCATAAGCGAAAAAATACTAGAAGCACAAACAATCAAGAAGAAATGACACCACTGAAAAGATATAGTAATGCCCCAAAGTCAGACTCCACGGAACAGGGATTCCTTGAAATGTCTGAAAAAGAATTTCGAGCAATGATCTTAAGAAAACTT
>NW_007729065.1:178142-180991 GCF_000696425.1 Galeopterus variegatus | reverse complement strand
CGAATAATGGTGACCATTATCACAAATACACAAGCAAGAGCAAAACCAAAAGTTAAGACAAAAATGTTAACAAGAAAGAGAAAGAAGCTAAATCATTCTGCCTTAAATTCCCAACTCACATTGAAGAAGAGAAATAAAAGGGGAACTAATGATCAAAGATATTTAAAACACCTAAACAAGTAGCAATTAAATGACAGGAATTAAACAACACTTCTCAATAACTACTCTGAATGTGAATGGACTAAACTCCCCATTCAAAAGACACAGACTAACTGACTGGATTAAAAAGTTAGACCCAAGTATACGCTGTCTTCAAAACACCCACCTCACCTGTAAAGATACTCATAGACTAAAAGTGAAGGGATGGAAAAAGATATACCATGCAAATGGAAACCCAAAACAAGCAGGAGTAGCTATTCTTATATCAGACAAAATAGACTTTAAGCCAAAAAACATTAAAAAAGACAAAGGAGGCCATTACATAATGATAAAGGGAACTAGCCAGCTAGAAGACATAACAATCATAAACATGTATGCACCCAATACTGGAGCACCCAGATATATTAAACAAACACTCTTAGACCTAAAGAAGGAGATAGGACCTAATACTTTAGTAGTGGGTGATCTGAACATCCCTGTCTCAGTATGGGACAGGATTTCCAGGCAACGAGTCAAGAAAGAGACACAGGATTTAATCTACACCCTAGACCAACTGGACTTGGCAGATATATACAGAACATTTCACCCAAGAGCTGAAGAATACACTTTTTTCTCATCAGCTCATGGTACATTCTCCAGGATAGACCACATATTAGGTCACAAATCTAGTCTTGGCAAATTTTTAAAAATTGAAATCATTCCAACAATCTTTTCAGACCACAATGGACTAAAACTGGAGATAAACAATAAACAAATCACTGGAAGCTATACAAATACATGGAAAATAAATAATAGGCTCCTGAATCACCTATGGGTCCAAGAAGAAATTAAACAGGGAATCAAAAAATTTCTAGAAACTAATGAAAATAAAAATACATCATACCAAAACTTGGCAGATACTGCAAAAGCAGTACTAAAGGCAAATTTATAGCAGTAAATGCTTATATCAAAAAAATGGAAAGACTCCAAATAAACGACCTAATGCTATGCCTCAAAGAACTTGAAAAACAACAACCCAAACCTAAAGGCAGTAGACAGAAAGAAATAATTAAGATCAGAGCAGAATTAAATGAAATAGAGACCCCCCCAAAAACAATAAAAAAGATCAACAAAACTAAAAGTTGGTTTTTCGAGAAGATAAACAAAATAGACACACCATTAGCTAGATTAACAAAAAAAAGGAGAGAGAAGACCCAAATAACAAAAATCAAAAATGAAAAGGGAGACATTACAACTGACACCACCAAAATACAAAGAATCATTAGGGACTATTATAAACAACTGTATGACAACAAATTTGAAAGTCTGGAAGATATGGATAAGTTTTTAGACACATATAAATTACCAAGACTGAACCAAGAAGAGATAGAAAACCTGAACAGACCGATAACAAGCAAGGAGATTGAAGCAGTAATTAGCAATCTTCCAACAAAAAAAAAGTCCAGGTCTGGACAGCTTTACAGCTGAATTCTATCAAACTTTTAAAGAGGAGTTAATAGCAATTCTTATGAAACTGTTCCATACAATTGAAACAGATGCTACTCTCCCAAATTCATTCTATGAGGCCAACATAACTCTGATACCAAAACCAGATAAACACACAACAAAAAAAAGAAAATTATGGGCCAGTATCCTTGATGAACCTAGATGCTAAAATCCTCAACAAAATATTAGCAATTAGAATACAGCAACATAGTGAAAAAATTATACACTATGACCAAGTGGGACTCATCCCAGGGATGCAAGGATGGTTCAACATACAAAAGCCAATAAATGTGATACATCACATCAACAAGCTCAAGGAGAAAGACCATATGATCATCTCAATAGATGCTGAAAAAGCATTTGACAGAATTCAACATTCCTTCATGATAAAGACTCTCAACAAATTAAGTATAGAAAGAAAATATCTTAACACAATAAAAGCCATTTATGACAAGACCACCACACCAGTATTATTCTGAGTGGAGAAAAATTGAGGCCTTCCCCTTAAGGACAGAAACAAGACAAAGATGTCCACTCTCACCACTCCTATTCAACATAGTACTGGAGGTACTAGCTAGACCAATCAGGCAAGAGAAAGAAATAAAGGGAATCCAGACTGGAAAAGATGAAGTCAAACTCTCCCTATTTGCAGATGACATGATACTACATATAGAAAAACCTAAAGACTCTATCAAAAAACTCCTAGAGCTGGCTAATAACTTCAGTAATGTTGCAGGACACAAAATAAATGCCCCCAAATCAGTAGCATTTATATACTCGAATAATGAATTAACAGAAAGAGAAATAATGAAAGTAAGCCCATTTACAACTGTCACCAAAAAAATATGATACCTAGGGATCAATTTAACCAAGGAGGTGAAAGACCTCTACAATGAGAATTACAAACCACTTCTGAAAGAAATTAAAGAAGACACAAAAAGATGGAAAGATATTCCATGCTCTTGGATTGGAAGAATTAACATTGTGAAAATGTCTATCCTACCCAAAGCCATCTATAGACTCAATGCAATCCCCATCAAAATACCATGACATTCCTCACAGAAATGGAAAAAAAAAACAATTTTACCTTTCATATGGAAAAACAAAAGACCCCAAAAAGCCAAAGCAATCCAGAGCAAAAAAAAACAAAAAAAAAAAAACAAAGCCAGAGACACAACTCTGCCTGACTTCAAATTATACTACAA
>NW_007729065.1:176933-177435 GCF_000696425.1 Galeopterus variegatus | reverse complement strand
CCCAGCTATTCCATTGCTGGGTATATACCCAGAGGAATGGAAGTCATCATGTCGAAGGGATACCTGTACTCCCATGTTTACTGCAGCACTATTTACAATAGCCAAGAGTTGGAACCAGCCCAAATGTCCATCATCAGATGAGTGGATAAGGAAATTGTGGTATATCTACACAATGGAATACTAACACTACTGCACTTTTGGTGGGACTGTAAATTAGTACAACCACTTTGGAAAACAATTTGGAGGTTTCTCAAACAACTACAGATAGATCTTCCATATGATCCAGTAATCCCTCTTCTGGGTATATATCCAGAGGAATGGAAATCATCATGTTGAAGAGATAACCTGCACTCCCATGTTTATTGCAGCTCTGTTTACAATAGCCAAGATATGGAACCAACCTAAATGTCTATCAATAGATGATTGGATAAGGAAACTGTGGTATATATACATACACACACACACACACACACACACACACACACACACACACACACACACA
>NW_007729065.1:165876-176032 GCF_000696425.1 Galeopterus variegatus | reverse complement strand
CTATAATCAAAAAGATGGTGAATAACAAATGCTGGTGAGGGTGTGGAGAGAAGGGAGCACTACTGCACTTTTGGTGGGACTGTAAATTAGTACAACCACTTTGGAAAACAATTTGGAGGTTTCTCAAACAACTACAGATAGATCTTCCATATGATCCAGTAATCCCTCTTCTGGGTATATATCCAGAGGAATGGAAATCATCATGTTGAAGAGATAACCTGCACTCCCATGTTTATTGCAGCTCTGTTTACAATAGCCAAGATATGGAACCAACCTAAATGTCTATCAATAGATGATTGGATAAGGAAACTGTGGTATATATACACTATGGAATACTACTCTGCCATAAAAAAGAATGAAATACTCCCATTTGCAACAACATGGATGAACCTGGAGAAACTTATGTTGAGTGAAACAAGGGGATAAATACGTATCCCTCGTATGTGGGAGCTAAGAGAGAAAGGAAGGCAGGAAAGAAAGACCACAGTAGTGCCGTGATCCAACAGAGGGAGGGAACATTCCTAGGGCTACAAATTGGAGTTGAGGGGAGAGGGGGAAGGGGAGGGAGGTTGGGGATAATTGGGAGGTGACAAAGGGTATAAAAGTTATTTCTGGTAATGGATATGGCTCTAGTATGAATCTGGCCCCCAGATCATGGGCAGGAGGGGGACAATCAGCTCTGTATCTCATGAATATTTGTAATAAATGAATAAATAAATAGATAAATAGATAGATAAATGAATAAAAAAATCTTTACAGCCTGGAGAAAATTAGTCATAGTTATGAATCAGTTTCATTTACCCTCTATATAATACATCTATACTAAAAGTGAAGATTTTTCTCTAATTCTCAAAAATTTTTAAAAGCCACAGTAAGCAGAAAGAACATACTTTTTTTTAAAAAAAAGAGTACTGTAAAAAACACAGATGGCAGAATAAGAAATGAATATATGGTGCCTTACGTACAAAATCATAACATAATTCTCACTAATCACTAGCAAAAAGGTTATTTAAATATGCAGGTTTATAATATAATAGTCATACAATATGATTACTAAATAATTTAGTCTTACCTGTATTGCAAGGGCACGAGCTACAAGACCTCTAAGGTATTGTAAGGGATCTTCTGGGCCTTCCCACTTGCTCTGCCATGTGAGAGGACACTACAATTTAAGAAGGGTCAAAATTAAATTTACATATACCCTATTATATATAAAAGACTTTTAACGTTAGTGGAACAGTGAAAATATTTTATCAAAATTCATATTATGTACATCATTAATTTATTCATTAAGATGTGTTTTCCCTTGATCTCATTAAAATTAAATGATAAATAGAATTAATGTTTCTCTAAAAGGAAGTTTTTGTTAAAAGCAAAAATTCTTGAAAGAATAAGGAAAACTGATATAAAGAAAGTAGTCAACCATGTTTTCTTGAAATAGTTATTTAATGCATAATGAAATCAAATTAAATTTGATGAATTCATTTTACGAGTGGTAAATTAAAAAAAATTTGTCTTTGTCCCTACAGAATTTCTTTCAACTGTAAAAAGATTAATATAATGGAAACTTTATCCCCCAAACCACACTGAGATATATGCTAGTACCACAGTGCTTTGATTAGTGTTTTCATAATGCCTTGAAATCACAAAGAGAAAGACCTTCTATTTTATTATTTTCAAAATTGTTTAGGCTATATTAGGTCCTTTGCATTTTTGCAGAAGAAAACATTAGAATCTAATTGTCAATCATTACAAAAAATATTGCAGAGGTTTTGATTGAGATGTGTTGAATCTATAGGTCAGTTAGGAAAGAAATGACATTTTAACAACTTTGGGTTTCCTGATCCATGAATATAGTACATCTCTCAGTGTATCTTCCATTTATTTAGGCCTTCTTTAATTTTACTCACTAATGTTTTATAGTTTTCAGTGTGCACAAAGGTGTTACACATCTTTTGTCAATTTTATCCCTAGATATGTAATCTTTCTGATACTATTACAAATGATATTTTTTATTTCAATGCTTAATACTTTATTTTTAGAATACAGAACTACAATTAATTTTTTATGTATTTCCCTTGTATCCCACAATCTGCTAACTTAAACTCTTACATTTTTGTAGATTCCTTAAGATTTTGTAAATAGATGACAACATCCTCTGCAAGCAAAGACAGGCTTCCTTCTTTCCTTACAATCAATATGCTTTTTATTCCTTTTTCTTAATTTTTGCACTAACTAGGACCTTCAGTACAATGCTGAATAGAAGTGGTAAGAGCAAACCTCAATGCCCCATTTCTGATCTTAGAAGGAAAGAATACAGTCTTTTAGTATGATTTTAGCTGCAACTTTCCCATAGATGCCCTTATTTGATAGAGAAGGTTCCCTTCTAATCCTAGTTTGCTAAAGGTCTTTCTCACAACTAGATGTTAAATTTTGTCTAACAATTTTCTTTGTCTATTAAAATGATCATAGGATTTTTAATTTATTAGTCTATTAATATGGTAAATTAACATTAATTGATTTTTAATGATAACCCACACTTGTATTCTTGTGGAAAAACCCACTTGGTCATGATTCATTATTCATTTTATATTTAGTTGGATTCAATTAGCTAATATAATATCTTAAGAAGTTTAGTGTCTATGCTCTTGAAAAAAATTGGTCTGTAGTTTTCTTTTATAGTAATATCTTTGTTAGGTTTTAAAAAATACATTTTATTGAGGTGTGATGTATATACAAAAAGCTGTACAGATTTAATGTATATAACTTGATGAGTTCAGAGATAAGTATACACCTGTAAGATTATCACACAATGAAGGCCATAAAGTTATGTATAACCTCCAAAAGTTTCCTTCTGCCCCCTTTATTTAAATTTTTTATACTACTTTCTTTCTTTTGTGGTAAGACAGCACTTAGCAAATTTTTAAGTATACAGCGTAGTATCGTTAACTCTAGGCTCTATGTTGTAAATAGATCTCCCGTTTGTGTTAGGTTTTGATGTCAGGCAATCCTGGTCTAATAGAAAAAGCAGAAAAATATTCCTGCCTCTTCTATTTTCTGGAAGAACTTGTGTAAAGTTGGTATTATTTCTTCCTTAAATATTTGTTAGATTTCACCACTGAAATCTAGGAGCACTCATTGTGGGAAGGTTTAATAACAAATTCAACTTCTTTAATATTATAGGCTGTTAGGTTATCTATTTCTTCTTGAATGAGCTTTGATAGAAAGTTTTGTTTAAAGAATATGTACATTTCATCTAAGTTATTGAATTTATGGGCATAAATTTGTTAATAATATACCTTTATTATCTTTTTAATGTCTGTAAGAACTGTAGTGATGTCCCCTCTTATTCCTACTACTGGTAACTTCTCTTTTTTGGATTAACTGAGTAAACGTTATTTTTCCATCTTATGTCCTACATTGGCTCATTATTCATACGTCTAGTATTATTTTTATTGTTTGCTTTAGAGTTTATAGTACACATCTTTAATTTACCACAGTCTACCTTCAAGTAATATTAGTAAAATTTTAGTATAGCATGAAAGCCTTATAATAGTGTACTTCCATTTACATTTGCTAAATGAATAAAAAGGACAAGTAGAAGAATAAGGCTTGGAAGTCAAAATCTCTACTAAAAACAGAAAGTATATTCTATTATCTTGTTGTGATGACAGCATTAAGCTAGAGATATAGAAGCAGAATTCTGAGAGATTAGAGATTTGGGTATACGCAGGCTCCTTTTATTCTCACATAAATCAACAGGAACTAATTTAAATTTATAAGTATATATAATCAAATTTTGATTATAAGTGAAACTATAGATGAAGGAGTCAGGGGAGTTCATCCCAGTATTTGATAGGCATTTGGAGATGAGTATATGGAGTTCATTTCACACAAAGCTGATAATTGCCTCTTATAACAAAGACTATAATTTAGCTGCTTGATCACTTTAACAAAATATCCAATGAGCAATGAATTGGAAAGAACTCTGACCGAGGAATCACATTAGAATTACAGTATTGTCTTTGACACTTTACCAGGATAGCAACTCCTTTCAGCTTCAGTTTTCTAATCCAAGTAAAAGAGGGATGATGAGAGAAGAAAATTGGGTAAGGGCTACAAAAGTCCTCGACGACTTGTAGTGTTATAAACATAAACAATGGAAAAATGCAAACTATTCAACATTATTAATGATTTGTTAAAAATTGTTTGAATATGACTTTTCTAAGCATTTGTTTGCATGAAGGTGGATAAACAATAAAAAGTGACCCTTAAGAAAAGACAAGGTCCTTAACAACATAAGAATGAGCATCTTTTCTTTCCCCCAAAACCTTAAAGATCACTGGAGGAGGTAATCATGAATGTTGATAAAGTGGACTGAAGACAGAAAGGTGATGTAGCAGGTACTACCCTTTTAGATGGGAATTCTGACTATGTAACAGTGTTTTTCAAACCTTAGCATGCATCAGAGCTATCTCTGTGATAAAACAGAGTAAAGTGTAGGACAATACTCTGAGAATTTCTGATTCAATATTTGGGGGTTGGAGGGGGTGGTAGCCAAAAATTCATACTTCTACCAAATTCTCAGGTGATGCTGATGGCACTAGTCTGGAGACCATGCTTTAAGAACCACTGCTAGAAAGAAAGCCACAGCAGTGAAAGGAGTGAAAGAAAAAAACCAATCTAGCAGAGGAGATCTTAACTCAGACATCCTGAAATTATATAATAAAGCTCTGTATGCATATATATCAGCATGTTTTAAGATAGTATATCCTTTTCTTTCAATTTTCAAAGGTGTCAGTGATCCAAAAGCGGTTAAAAACCAGTTGTTTGTAAATTTAGTTTTAATAGACTTAGGATCTACTAGCATTTTTGCTATATTGTTGAGGTACTCCCTGGTTTAAAAACTTAAAAAGCCATTTAGTGCTACCGACCAGTATGTTAGGATAAATTGAAATGTATAGCCAATATATACATTGGCTTTAAAAGGAGTTAAAATAATTTTTTAAAAAAGCAATACAACCTATTAATTTCTACTAAAATGGTAAATTCAACAAGAAAGATAAAGCAATTTGGCACTGTATCTTTTCAATTTTTGTTTGTATCTTTTATGATTTAAAGTCTATGTCCTAACATGTAAATAAAGAATAACAATACTTTACAATATTATAAGAATTGTGTCTTTTTTTAAAAAAAAGGTTTTAGCAGATCACCAGAAACTATTAAGGAAATAAAAAAGTCATAATTATCTCTAGGAAAATTCCTACTCCAATTATGTCAAAAACAGTAAAGAAAATATCAAATATTGAACTACTTCCTAAATTACATTAATCATTATTATCACATAATACAGAACTTGTCACAATCAAATGTAACAAAAAGCTAGTTTTTATTCTGAAATAAATGGGATGGTACTGAATACTCAATTTTTGTTAAAACTCATTAAAAAGTAAATGTCACAAAGTATTTCACTGATCTGGACTTAGTGAAAGTCAGCCTAGTCTCATTTGAGTTTCATCAAACATCCCAAATTACTTCCAAGGACACCATCTGTGATACAATTTAAATGTGCTTTATAAAACATTTTTCAACCTTTCAAAGAATTTTAACAAATTCATTTTCATGCAAATAGTAAAAATATTTCAAAGGTAGTGATATTTTCTGAGGCTGTAGCTCCAAATTTTAAGACTAATATAGAACATATAATTTAGTAAGTTACATATTGCGATTGTGTACGTCCTACATAAACACATTTTAATTAAATAAGCAAATACTTAGCAGATCTTAATGGTTCAGGGAAAAGAAAGAAAGATTATAAAGAATTAAAAGTTAATCAAGGAAACTGTTTCATGTAATTGCGCCCCCTTAGTTCTTTGTTATCTTTCAATATGATCTAATGTAAGCTGCATTATATTACAATCATAGAAAATGATTTAAAGTTAAATTATTCATTTTTTTCAAGTGTTTATTCAAAGGTTACCTAGATGGTGAACAGTAGAAGTAAAACAAAAAACCAAGTTTGTCAATTACGTTTTGTACTTTTTGTTACTATCACATAGGACCCTTTTGAAATAACCTATCTCTTCCAGGTCCTAACTACCTCTTACTGAGATGAATATACAGTAACCTACATGGTGGTATTCCACTTATATAAACTCATTTTGCACAATGTTACCAGATGAATACTCCAAAAGCTGCTCTTTTCATAATGAAATTCTCCTCCAGTAACATTAATTTAAAAAACAAACAAAAAAAAAAACCTAGTGTTTATAGGGGGCTTGCTCTGTGCCAAACACCTTAGCCATGATTTAATTCTTACAAATCCATGAGATTGGTACCATTATTATCCTCATTTTACAAATGAGAAGAGTAAAGTTTAGAATTGTTGTGTAAACTGCCCAATGTTACATAGCTAAGTGGTAGAATAAGATTCAAACAGGCAGACATATCACTGAGGCCACATTCTTAGGCATTTTGTGATATTATTTCTACATTAAAAATATTCTTATTGCCTACAGTCTTTAATCCAAACTCCTTTCTTTGGCTTTAAAGACCTCAAAATCTGATCCAACTTAATTTTATGACACTTTGTTATGTGCCAGTTCTATTGGACTTACTGTTTTCTACATGAGTCAGGTTCTTATATCATTGTTATGTTCCTCTTCCTCTTAATTCAAAAGCAATTAGTCTATATCGTACATTTTGCCCTTACACATACAGCTTAGATTTTAAAGAAATACATTCTGAAGAGTATTTACCTTTTGATACATAAATTTAAACCATTCATATTTATTATGGCAACCAGATGTGCCCAGATTCAAATCTTGTGTGACTCTGGTTAAGTTATTTAATACCCCTCTGCCTCATGTTCATCACAGTAAAATGGAGATAATGGTAAAACAACTGGTAGTATTATTGTGGTGATTAAATGATTTAATTAATGTAGAATTCTTAGAACCCTTTTCCACTTGTTCCTTCACTATGCCAAGAGCCTTTCATGACTGACAATATATCTACTTCAAATTAAAAATAAATTAGTTGCAATATGTAGTACAATACAGTACTATAGTATTTTGAAAATCACAGTTGATTCAACACAGATAGTAATCTATATACAAATAAACTATTTAATTCAGTAAACAGTGCAAAACTGAGATTCTTTTTCAAGGTAAAGGTAAAAGAAAAACAAGGATGCTGGAGTAGGTCTTTTTGTATATTTGTAAAAGCACTGGATATTTTCTCAATGTAACTGAGTAAGATGTAGTAAGTTCTAGGAAGGCTATCTTTTTATATTCAAACAGAAAGAACTTTTAGGTTGACTATCAGAGGTTTCCCTACATTGAGTGTAAACAGCAGGAAAAAAAGAAAACTCTTAATTCCTATACAGCCTCAGTGAAATCTTTTCCAGATACCAAGTTCTACAACATTTATATTCTCCAAATAGCTAAAATAAATCTATGCAGGACATCTGATATTTTTTGTTTCTATCAAGTAGATCTGAAATACATGAATCTGACTATCTTTTAAAATGGTCCAATTATTTAGCAGAAGTTTTGATTTCCCCTTCTGTTAAAAGTATCCTGATTTTCCACTGGGTATCCATCCTTCCTTTACTCTCAGTATATGTGTTACAGATTAAGATGAATCCATCCCCAGCTTCTGGAATACATATTTGGCTGAATCCCTAGACAAGGAGAACTTCGCACAACCTGCCCACAGAACTAGTATGAGAAAGGTATAACACATGAGCCAATCGGTTTGAATCAAAGGAAATCTCAAGATTTTTGCCTGAGTTACTAGGAAACAGCTGTTCTTTCTGTTGAGGATATAAGACTAGAGGTGTTGATGTATAGAGGAGCTACCCCTAAAGTGAAATCCACATAGATTTCATTATATATGCAGTGACTAGATAGCTTGATAGATAACATAAACTGGCCTCCTAATGACAATCTTAAGATCCTGCATCAAGCTGACTTAATGCTAGCTACCACTGGACTCTTCAGTTACATCAGCCAATTAATTCCTATCTGGCTTAAACCAGTTTGACTTGGGTTTTCCGTTATTATTAACTAAGATTTCTGACAAATGTATGTATGATGGAATAGCAACTTATAATAATGAAATCGAAACACATATAGTTAGTATTGGCTTACCTTTTGGTTTAATAAAGCACTTGCCAATTTCTGTACTTCTGAACTCAATAAGGTAGTTCCTCTGATGACTTTGCTGAGAGCAGCAAGAGACTGATGAACACTTTGTACTAAACGAATGGCATTAAATTGTTCAAGAACAATGAATGATAATATTGGAGATCCTTGCCGATCATTAGGAGGAGACACTTTCTGATGTATCAAGCTTGAATTCTAAAAGAAAAATTTGACGTCATATTTACTGAAAAGTAACAAAAATCACAGATATATTAAAACACTTCAAAAGCTATTAAAACCTTTTGTGGTTCTATTCTGTTCTAACTCTGTTTTTGAAATGCTTTTTTTTTAATGAATGGCCAGATTTAAGTCTACAAATACACAGGAAGGGAATTCTGGAGTTCACCAACATTTAAACTGGTGTGGGGGGATAGAATTGAGAATGGTGAAAGTGGAATAACATTCAGAAGTAATACTAAGTATAGCAGGAAAAGAAAGTTGAAAAAATGGCACCCTGTAAGCCAATGCACAGAGAACAGCTACACTACCACTCCACCACTACAAGGGGAGCAAAAGAGATCATAGTTTTAAAATAAAACGTGAATGAACATTTATTTCAATTTTTAAATTACTCGCATGTACAGTAGAAAACCATTTCATTGAATTTAGTTGCAACTAAAGATATATTACTTAACTGAGCAAGAAGAGCTCAACCAGGACTAGTGTGTAATAATTACCCCCAAAGCTGTTTACATCAGAAGTGCTGAAGAGCTGAAATAGAAAGCAAAATTGAAGGCGCCTAGTAGAGCAAATAAAGTCAAGGCTTAAAGCTAGAGGGGGGTATTCTAAAAGATCTGATGCACAGAAGCTAATGCTGTAAGCTATTACATCTTTCTAAAGGTGTAATACATCTTTCTGAGAAAAAAGCTACGGAGCACTAACTCAAAGGAGCTTTTGTTCAAAATATAAACTATTTGCTAATTTTATTTTATTTATTTATTTTTCAGATAAATGAGAACTCAAAGAGTCTACCACAGAAAGACTCTTTCTATACTGCATGCAGAAGCAAAGTGACGCCAAACAGAAGGTCTGAGATGCAGGAAAAAATAAACGACAATAGAAGTGATAAACATAGGGAAGAACTCAAAGAGTCTACCACAGAAAGACTCTTTCTATACTGCATGCAGAAGCAAAGTGATGCCAAACAGAAGGTCTGAGATGCAGGAAAAAATAAACGACAATAGAAGTGATAAACATAGGGCAAATCCAAATAAGCATTGACTATAAACAACAAAGTCTAAAATGTACAATAATAACTGCATATAAAGTTGGAGATAGGTATAATGTCCTAAGCTTCTTGAATTTTCTGGGAGGTAGGTAAATATACTGAGTTTAATTTTGATAAACTAAATATGTACTCTATAAAATATCTATAATAATCACTAAAAAAGTAGAAAATGTGTGTAACTAGTAAACCAAGAAAGAGAAATATGAGAGAAAATAATCCAAATTAATGTAAACAGCCTAAATGTTCCAGTTAAAGATCAAACAAAATCCAACTATAGGCTCTTTATAGGAGACATCCATAAAAATATAAGAATTCAGAAAGTTGAGGGGAAAAGTATAAGATATATCTAGCAAAAACTAACTAAAAGAAAGCTGATGCAGATTTATTAATATCAGAAAATAGGAAAAATATTATAAAAGCTAAAGAGAATCACCTTACAATAATAAAGTTTCAACATATCAATAAGAGATAACATTCTAAATTTGTATAAATCAAAAATTGATGGTCAAAAAATCATTTTTTGTGTATGTGTGTATATATATATATATAAAAGTTTTGAACAAAACATTTAAAAAACTTGATCTAAAGGAAAAAATTTGAGAATAGAAGTCAACATCAGAATACACACTCTTTTTGAACACAATATAAAACAGTCTTTAAAACATAATGACATACTGGGCCTAAAGCAAGTCTCAACAAATTTCAAAAGATTGGTGTCATA